>NC_142680.1:9573228-9798228 GCF_964200805.1 Pocillopora damicornis | reverse complement strand
ATGCGAAACCGTGTCATCCTACAAGCTAGGAAATATTCCAACTTTAATGAAGCATGTATTGAAAAATTCAGGGATAATTGTATTAATAGAAAATCTATGTGAGAATACACGATCTTACCTCACAAAGCACTGACAGTTTGTTCAATATTTTACAGATCAACGGTAATGAAAACTGACTGAAATGGATTTCATTAACTCTACTTAGAAATTTTGCACTGGTTTGCTTTATTGCCGTTCGGCCAAAATATTTCGCCACTTCTTTGTGTCGTTAGCTTTAAATAAAAATTGATATGTAGAAATCAGGTCGAAAAAGACAGGTAAGTCTTTAACGAAATTGTGCTGCTGCGGGGGTTTACAAAAAATTTGATTTCATCAACCTACCGTAAAGAGTTTCTAAAGTTGACGTTACGAGCGTTAGCCCTTAATCTTCAGAGCAAAAAAGGCTTTTGAGCAAAAATGCACTTTATGTACTTGCACAAGTAAATATTTTATTTTGTTAATCTTATCTTTGGAAGAGATCTCGATACGATACCCTCTTTAATTACATCCATGTGATACTTTCGTTTAACGTTCTGTAATTGATTCATAATTATAATAACTGTGAATCCTGCAATTTATTCGAATGCAGTACGACTCAACACAACGGCATGGTCTCAGGTGCAAACTTCCGAGATTGAGAACGTATCTTACATGATATTGGAGGAAAATAAAAAAAATTTTACTTTTTTCCATAAACGACAAACGCAAGATAACAATGGACTCATTAAGTATGGATGCGTTTCGGTTGAGTAAAGAAACCAGGGATACAAAATTTCAAAATCGCCTCGACGAAATTTTTAAAGATAAGTCATTTGCTAAATGGTCATGAACCATGAACTATGTTTAATTTTTCATCTTTAATATAATTTTATCTCATTGCTAAATACATCTTTATTACTTTTGTTTTTTCGTTATGTAAGAGCAAGCTTACTCGATACGATTGCCTCTTGCGCTCTGATTACGTAATGAAGCCATTTTCTGGGGAACATAAAATTTGTAAACGTGTAGTAGAGCTACACTGAAGACAGACAGGCAAAATAAAACTTTTAGTCTCAATGAAAATTGAACGCTGAAAAGCGCTGTTTCTTTATATAATAGAGAGTTTAAGATGTTACTACAGCGCCGTGTGGGAAAAAGTTGTCAAAAAGCGATGTTTCTTTTCCCCTATGAATTTCACTAGTAGCTCACATCTACCGTTTCCAACGGTGCGACAACTACCCTTCGGCATAGCACGTCAGCGTAGCGTTGAGTTTAAAATAAAAGGGTGAGAAAATTGCTGTCGAGGTTTACTCGCTTAGAGGGCGTAAAAGTTGGTGATTTCACGTTTTTGTTTTGTTTGGGACGCCGAAGAAAAATGAAGAAGTTTTAAAACATGAGATCTTCTGTGCCATCAATGACTTGGTTTTCTTAAAGTCCCTATTTCTAAGAACTTGACACTAGTTATTGACAAGTCAAGTGACGCGTTGTTGAAATTCTTACGTAAAAGGATGACTGGGGGCGTACAATATTTGTACAAGTGTGTTACGCCTACGGGAAATAACCTGCTACGAGCATAAAACGAGTGGGATTTGATCAAACTAAGCCATAACGCGAGAAAACTTGTAAATCTAAGCCGCAGAGCGGTCTTATATGGTTTGAAGGCATTTCAAAAGATTGACAGTAAGTTACATTCATTTCTGACATTGGAAACATATGTTTAATGCATTTTGCGGCAGCAACTCAAAAAGTTAGGAGGAAAAAAACTGAAAAGGAAACAACCTTTTTTTCATCTCTTTACTTTAACAAAACTTTGTAGGCGTCAAATGTTGCTAGAAAAAAGGATTTGAAGGAATATGCAAGAATAGGTAGAAAAAATTAATCTACCCCATATTGTCTTCATTCCATGAAGTTAAATGAGCAAAATGGTGTCATCCATTTTTTCACAGCATAAATTGAAAGAGAAAACTCTTGAATATTTCAGAAATTTCGTAGAAAATAAATTTATGGATGGGTAAGGAAATTCTTGCTACTACCACATGAAAGTGAACCATTTTCTTTTACTGAAGGAAATGTGCATAAAATTGAAACACGAAAATACTGACCTCGTCAAACGGAATGTGCGAGGGTTGGCTGACAAAATTCATGTTTCAACCGAACAGAAATATTAACGACTTCTGTATTCTTCTAATAAAGGAAACGGTGTGATCGACTTTCCAGAGTTTGTAAAATTGATGGAAGATCAAAAGAAACCCGACGAGCGAGAGGCGGACATGATGATAGCGTTTCGAGTTTTCGACGCCGACAATAAGGGATACATTGAATCAGCGGAGTTACGCTATATATTATTAAATATGGACAAAAGAATCCCAAGAGAGGAACTTCATGAGATGATTGTCAATGCCAAACTGGATGAAGACAAAAGAGTAACATACCAAGGTGAGTTGAGAGTGGATTTATGTCCATAGTTTGCGACTTGATTAAAAAATAACAGTTGGCTGGCTGGCTGGTTGCCAGCCTGACGCCTGACGAGGTGACCGATAAAGTTACTCATTCTCTGTTCGAATGGCCCTCTTCTTTACAAGCTGACTGACTGACCGATGAACTGATTCACTTACTGAGTGACCGATAACCAGTACGACGTACTTTCCTTGTGAATAATTGGCTTGTAAAACAATGCTACATTGAATTATCACCAACCTAGGAGGCTTTGATTGTTAAACGGATTCCTCTTGTCAATATTGAAGAAATGCATAGGGAACGTTATAGGAAGTATGCATACTGATTAATGGTGTAAAGGGTTAATGGAGAGAGTTAATCAGAAAACACTTACATTACTTTCTACAGAATTCCTTGCCCTTCTTGAACCACATGGTGAGACATAAAATCACGCCTGTGACGCTGAACATACAAACGACAACATCATAGTGTGTCTGCTGAAAGTATACCTTGAGCGACCACAGCAACTGGAACTAGGCTACCCAACGTCATTCAGCAGAGACTAATTCATTAAGTAAACTTCGTTTGGGGAAAGCATTCATATTTTCATATTTTATAAAATGTATATGTCCTAACAAAGTCCAAACCAATTTTGTTGCTGTCACCATGACCTTTCAACTTTTAAAGATGCGGGTTTTATTTGCTCGCATTTTGAGATTCGAAAGGGAAAAATAGGAAGAGATCAACGAACGTAGCCTGGGAGGTCTCCGCCTTAATATAACGTCACAGTGACCAAGTTACTGAGTTATAATCGAAATGGCGGCAAAATAGGCGACTTCTTAGAACAATTGAAAAGAATCTTCTAAAGGTGACGTAACTCTTTCGTGCACCTCTTCACCAAGAAAGTAGTAAATTTTTATATATTCTCATTAACAGCGAAGATAAAACTTAAGCATACTCTTTCTTAAAAAAGAGAAAGGTATAAAAAATTAAATTTATGCTATTGGTTTGCCTTGACAGAAGTGTTTTCAAATTAATCAGAAAAAAATTTTTATTAAGAGGATCACGCTTAAGTCATATATTTCTACGAAGTTCACCATAAAAAAACGTATTTCACTCTTCCTTACCTGGTTCGTCCGAATGACAATTATCTTCCTTCTAATTCGGACAGAAAACTAGATAAACAGAGACAGTAAAGGAACTACAGGAAATACAATTTGGATGACTTGTTTCAGGTTGAACAAACTTTCAAAAATATGCTTTTGGTTTTGCTTTGAAAGAAGTGTATTAAAATCATTTAGAAATGTTATCAAGTCTGGTCAACATTTTCTCTTTATCATGAGTTACTTCTTGGTGAAATGTTCACAACGATGCCATTTTTTGCTCGCAGGATCAAGTGAGGCTGAAGATCTTTGTAGTCTTGTATGATGTTCTGCGGGGTAACACTAAGTTCAAACCTGTATTAAGAAAAAAATAATAATATGAACCAAAAAAAAAATGCAACAATTTGTGACTGCAACTGTTCGCATCCCATACACTCAAATGCACGTCGAGGCGCGCTAACGTACGGGCACACAGGTCGTTCGCACACGCATGACGAAAAGTATATGATCACATTACGAGCAGGTCTATAATTACATCTGATTAGCTACCAGGACGCCACGAGTGCGTCTGTTCGCAAATCGCAAAGCATGGTAGACTAAATCCAAATCATATCATTATTAGTCAGTATTATGTGAGCTCACTTACTTTCGTAGGATCATTGCTACTGAAGTTTTCAGCTCAGCCAGAGCAAAACTTTGTCCAATGCAGTTCCTGTAGAAACAATACGGATGGATGCCAGAAGTATGTCACATGTGAACATGTCACAGTGAAAAACTGTTACGAGCTTTGTGGTGAAGCAGCATTTCCATTTAGCCCTTTACATCCTAACATGAGTATTCATATTGTGCATGCTGTTCTCTATTTATTTTTTTATAATACTATAACAAGAGCTCGTTTACTTGGCAATCATTTCTTTTACTCTTGTGACCTAATGCGATTAATATCTGATTCATTAGTGATCCTGTCTGGAGAAATTAGCTGCAAGTCACTCTAAAGGGGTCAAAGGGTTATGAGGCAATTGTTTCCACCCAACTTGATTAGCCAACCTAGTATTTGGGTAGATTCAATCTTTTATTTTTACTCTTTGTCTCTGTCATTTTTGTTGTGGCTTAACCTTATCCCACCTATTTTGTTTCTTAATTCTTGCATCGACTCTGATTTTAGTTTTAATTTTGTCATGAACAGTTACTTTGACTTTCCTAAATATCAGGTACTGTCGAAGAATTCGTCTTACAAGGCGAAGTCACGCCAAAATGCTTAAAGGCAAGATGCTAAAACAATCATTTTGCCCCAAATAAATTCATGAATTAACCACCAAACATGACCATCATTATACATTATGACTTACTAGGAAAAATCTGATGGGTGGAGAGCATGCAATCTATAAGAAATTACTGGATTAAGTTGACTGTAATATCATGAATTATCAAAACCGTTATTTTATATTATCAAACCGCGTATCTGTGTTTTGTGCCTTAGCCTTCAGCTTCGGCAAATAACTTAGATTTCGGTTTGATAATTCATGATATCATACTCAACTTCATCCAATTGTTCTTTATTATCAGAACAAACTATAAAACAATTCAAATGGTTACCTCGGCCCAGCAGAGAAAGGAACGTGCGCATAGGGTGACATCTTTTCTATGTTTTCAGTTGTGAAACGAAGAGGGTCAAATTTCTGAAAAAAAAAAATTTAAAAGAAATAATTAAGTAATACAATTAAAAAACCTTTCTAGACATTGATTTAGTGTGACAATTTTCTTAACTAAACAAATTCAGTTAACCATAGGCAATACGTGCATAGGAAAATGCTAGACTGTTATCAAGATCAGGAACACATTTCGATTGTACAGTGACTTGGATCTGGATCTACAACGGAATTAAAAAGAAACAGAATGGTACTTCCCAAGTGCGAAGCGAAGGTCTAGAGAAAGAGACTTCTGTTCCAGTCTAAAACAAATCATTCAAGCGAACGCTCTGTCTTAGCTTAGAGAGAAAGCATGATAATTCAAACTACCTCGGGATCTGACCATACGTGCGGATTACGATGCAAGGCAAATATGTGAGTAGCAACCCATGTTCCTGAAAAAACAAAAACAAAAACAAAAACAAAAACAAACAAAAAAGCGAGCAAAAAGACAAATTAAACAAAAAGCGGGACTCGGAGAGAGGTTACGATAAACTGCCTACAAAAGAAAAGCTTTAACTTTCCTTCCACTTTGTATCTCTTTACCAAACCAAAATCACAGTCTTACGTGAGATTGATTTTATTTTGTAACCTGGTTAGCTCCACGAGACAAACTTGTTACGACTGGTCAGTAAAGGACTATTGTGTTTATATGATAAACAAAAAAAGCCATGGTTGATCATAAATATGGAACTTCTCTTTCAGTGTTCAACTCGACATATCACTTGTTCGCTGCGCTCACTCGTGAGCAATCGAGTTGAACAAGCCTTTAGCGAGTGGTGTCATTGCTATTCTTACCACGTGCGACTTGCACAATCTTGAACTGGACAGAAATATGACTGAATGAAATCAGTTTGTTTCATGCAATGGAAAGGAGAAAAAGTTGAGGAAAGTTAAAAATGCAAAGACCCTCCTACTCGACCTGGTTAAATGTTGCTGTTTAGGTGATTTTCATTAAAATCGAAAATACAACATACCCTCAGGAAGTAGTTTTCCTTCAATCTCATACGGTTTGTCCAACAAGCGACTTATCCTCGGCACTGGAGGGTAGATTCTGTTGCTTTCTTTGATACACAAGTGAACGTAATTTAATTTATTGAGATCGCTCCTAAAAGACACAAGTATGAAAATTAAAGTAAAGAATTAGGATTCAAATCGAACATGGCGTGGTTTTGCTATATCCTCAACCCTCAGATTACATGTAATTTGGGATAGCTCTACTCAACTTCTCCCTTTCGTCTTCTTCGCAAATGTTTCTGGTATCGTTTCTACTGATCTGTACTGTTGACAGACCACTGCGGAACACTAACGCTAACACATCTGCAGACCTTGAAATCCCTGTCAATTAGAGCGCTTTTCGATTGAGTGTCGTAATCACATTGGCCAATCAAAAGAAAAGGAAAAACCTTAAAGAGCCAAAGAGAACTGAAATACAATACAACCAAACTAGCTAAAGCGCAAGAAAATACGGGTGACCAAGTCGTAGTTGGTAATAGTTTCTTATCTGATTGGTTCAGAGAGTGCCGCGATTTTTCCAGACCAATCAGAGAGTGAAGTAAAGATAAAACAAACCAATCCTAGATTACTTTCGACACTGATGAAAATTGTTCTTACTAAGCGACCACAAATCAAAGATCCTTCATGAATCTCTATGTCTGCTAACATGCATACCCGAGCCCACGAACGAGCGAATTAACCGCACTACCAACCAATCAGAACGTATCTAATCAGTGGGGAAAGACAGAGCGCGTTTCACCCGCACGCAAGTGATATAAAGAGACACGCTGACGAGAAATTCTGCGCGCGAAGCACGAAGGAAGCTATCACTGCGCGTCCTTTCTGAGGCCCAGGGATCTCTCTCCTCGCTCTACAATGCATGTTCGAGCAACTTGAAATAATCACCATTCAAACTCCTCTTTACTGCCAAGCACTGCATCTATCTCTTCTCGACATTTTTCTTGGTGTTCAGGGAATCTTGCTAAATTGTATAATGTCCACGACATAGCTAGAAAGGAGGATTAACAAACAGTTTGAAACGCGTGACCAATCATTACCTATAACGGGTGGGGGAAGGAGATGGAGAATGTTGGGGGATCACATGTTTTTTCAGGGGTATAAAGGAAGAAGTATAGAAAAATTTACTGCTACTTTATTGCCGATAATGGGAGGGGGGGATGGAGGAATAATAAAAAAATTACAGAGTCTACTGTGGGGGGATAGGGTAAATTTTATAATAACACAACCAAAGTCCTCCACCAAACTCCCAACCCCCTTCACCACCTTGAAGGTGACAAATAATGGACGGCCTCTAAAGGCGACCTTTTTACACAAGTCACTGATGGGAAAGCAATGTGCAATATCATTTACAAATTTACCTTGTTATCTCTTCATTTACTTATTAATTTTTTTTTTTTTTATGAGGGGTCGTACAGGATTAAAGACTATACAAAATAGAGAGGCTGATCCTGACTCGTTCACAAATAATTTGCGCCACTTCGTTAATCAATCATATTTCAAAAGTGAAGCCAGCTGTGACTTTGCTAGACGATGTGACTACTATACAATACCATAAAGAGGGTAAGTTTCTAAAGAAACTATGGTGCTGCGTCGGTGGGGAAGTATAACAAGATAATTTTGGTTTTATCAACTGAGTTGATAAAGTAAATTTGCCACCGTAAAGAGTTTCAAAACTGATCATGATGTTACGAGCGTTGGCCCTTCGTCAGAGCGAATGAACAAAAGGCTAACGCTCGAAAAGTAAGCTTTCAAACTCTGAACGGTGGCTAATTTACGTTAACAACTGACTTACTATACAATACAGTTTCTTTCGGGGAAAAAAATTCCCATTGTATTTCAAGGACGCCAGAATTCCTTTTTGCTTCGCCTTGTTGATCTCAAATGCGGCTACCCAGCAGCAAGGACCAATTACCCACTGATCCTATCTCGGTCAAATATTTTTTTTCCAGAACTGGTTATTACATTTCTGGTGATTATAAACAACTTGTTTCGATATCACTACTTACCACTCGCAGTGGTATCGTGTCCCGCAAACATGAAAGTCATAACTTCTGAAGTTATTTCTTCCTCAGTCAAAGCGTTTCCCTTTTCGTCCTGAAATAGGGAAGAGAAATTATTTTATAGCATACTTTGCATAGTATGCGTGGTGTGATTGATAACTCCCTTTTCAAGCCAAAGTCTTATACATACTATGTCTGGCAAGCTTCTTGCATATGGCTTAGATAAGCCGTGCCGAAGTCGTTGGTTTAGTAAATCGACATGCAGGTGTTTCATCTGGTCGTCATGCAAGTCTATCAGGAACATTAGATATTTGCGCTGCACAACACACAGGAGTAACGAGAAAATCAAGGCATGATCTTATAGGATTATTTTTGTTTAATTAACTCAGACTTCCTAGCCTGATCCATAACTAAATTCTCTTTGCAATTTTTAGACAAATTGGAGTCTTCAGGTAAACATCATGTAGATCAGTCCTTGTTTATACAAAAAACCAAGTTCTCAAAACGAGCAGAAAGAGGTATGTTATATGATCTTAAAGAGTTTAAGCTTCAGATCTTATAGAACTTAAGTACAACATTACCCTTGCTGCCAAAAGGATATCCAGAAAGTCCAAGTATCGCTTTTCCTTCAATTTCTCTTGCTCAACCTTAAAAGATAAGGAAATAGATTGTGCCTGATTTGTCCAACTTTAAACAATTATGTATTAGTCAAATGACAAAAAATGAAAACGTAACATACCAATGATTTTCAAAAGACGTGTTTGAATTATTTTTTATATTCCAGCGGCCAAAACTTAGACCTTACTCCCAAGATCTCAATAGTAATTCTCCTTACTGTCTGCCATACAAATCCTATAATGTCAGTTTAGAGAATTTGGTCTTAGATCAACTAATAATCCCCTGATTGATATTTGTATTTATTCTCATCACTTGTCTGGTTGGTATTGCATTGATATTGTAAGGAGAAATTCTGTCTTGGTCACTCATGGACAAATATGATATACTCACACTATCTTGAAGAGCAGCTCTTCTTTCTCTAATGACCTCCTTTGCCTTGGCCTGGGTAACCGTGCATACTTCAGAGTAACGTTTTGCACCAGCTGTCATTTTATAAATTATGTCTGAATGTAATAAAGGATTCCTACAGAAGTAAAAGTAATGATAAATCATCACCCTGCTAAATGTAGTGCAGGGTCAAGAAGAAGGGTAAATAGGAAAGCTGTTTGCAGAAAGAAGCTGTGGTGCTGCGTTGGTGGGGGAGAACCACTTAATACTAAAGGCCACCAGTGCTGAGGCTGTGACACAGGTTTTACTTTGCAACCAAACTGGTTTCACTTTCTAATAATTAAAATAAATTTATTATGCCTTTGAGGGCACTGATATGAAGGGCTAAAGTCACTGCACTGGGCATTGATTGCTGCACTGAATTTTCCCTATCAATATCCTGCTAGTTTGTGGCCTCCCACTAATTTAACCCCTTTGTAACAAAACACTCAGATTTATGATAATTACCAATACAAGATCCATTAACTTTTGAATTTCCCTTATGTTTCTAGCCCTTCATAAAGTTCTCACTTTCGGCCCTTCCCTCCCCTTTCTTATAATTTCCTGAGCTTCCCCCCCCAACCCCCTCCACCATACATATTACTCGATAAAACTATCTTATACTCCCCCCCCCCACCTCCCTTATTGTCGTTAACATCCAACCCTCATATCACACCAATACATCAAACTACTCTACAAAGTTGACCAATCAAATTTTGGGCAAAGGTAATCATCTGCTTACATCATCCTGTTGAGAACCTCGTCAGATGCATCATATACTGCTCTGATATAGGGATTAGCTTTTCTGTGAAGAAATGAAAGACCTCAGATTATTGTCATTAATAGCCTCCTTATTAATCTATAATCCACCAACCAAGCTCAAATTTTCCTTTTTCTTAGTTTCTAAATTCCTCAAATAGGACACTTTTCACTTGGTGATGAAGGGTAACAAAACAATTCATTTATTTGTAGACTTACTCTTGAGTCTGACAGTCAGTTTCATAACTAAGGGCACATTTCAGAATGGAATCCAGTGTCATGAGGCTTAAGTGGCGAAATAATTCAACTTCATCACTCTCCTGTGACATCCACTTTTCCTAGAGGACAACAATACATGGAGTGATTGTTTGTCAAAAACTTTGCCCAAAATGGGCAGATCAGCAGCCATGCCTTTGCACAATTAAGCACATCCTGGAAATTGCAACTTTCAGTAGCATGGAGGTAACTAGGTATGTATATAATGATATTATTTGTAACAAAGTATGTTAACTTAAAAGTATCAATAATATGATAACTACTAGAGTCCACACTGAAAGTCAAGATACAGCCTGGAACAGCTGTTTTGATGTGTTAGGTATCTTGTGTTGAAACAGTAAGCTAACAATTTTGGGCATCCAGTGTGAATAAAATAGTCTATAAAATGCATGAGCTATGTATCCAATATCTAAACCTCAGATAAAACTAAAATACAACCTATTATTAGATAATGAGCTGAATGATACATCATCAGCCTTCAGATTGGCTCCTATAATTACGTATGGTTATGTTGGAGGAGAGAAAAAATAAGTGACATAACCATTAACACCATTTTGCTTTTTTATCTAATCATACAAAGCAAATCAACTCCATCTAACTATGGATTTGCTAAGTAATAGATAACAAAAAACATGTTCTTATCACATCTGACACAGATGGAATCCAATTGAAACAACAAGGAGTCTTATTATAGCTCACTTCCATTTTTTTAAGATATCAGAACAATGAAAGCTTGCAAATAATTGCAGACACATGTACAGTTATTTTATGATAATAGATGATAAGTTAGTTCAATCAACATACACTTGTTGTGTTATGAGGGGTAAATTGAATTAAGACATTCATTTAGAAGGTGGGGGTAATTGAATTCCCAGTATTCCCAAGAGAACCACATGTTTGATGCACTAAATGCAAAAAATTTACCTAGCCTACCAAATGGACTCGCAGATTTTCGTACTTACCAAAAGAATGTTTGTAGAATCCTGAAAAATTTGAACATATGATCGGAGTATCTCAAAGTGAAAAGCTGGAGTGAGGAGTCGTCTCACTCTAAACCACTTGTTGCCATTTGCAGCAATCAGTCCATCCCCTTAGGTGACAAAGATCAAATAACAAGAGATAAAGTAACATTTCATGCTACCACAGCATTATCAAAATGGAAGACCCACAAATTAAGGCAAGGAAGTATTAGTGCATACTAATAATGAGTGCTTAAATCATGTGGCAAGATGGTCCTGAGGTAAATCCCAGCATTCTGATTGGTTTTTACTTGGTCACTTTTTTTCTTATTAAAAGACCATTTCCATGGAAACAGTCATAAGTCATGTATTGTTGGTTGTGAAAGCTGGGAAATTCAAAATAAACAAGTTTGGTCTGAGTGTCACATAATAAACTACTTAGTTTAACTTCACTAGCTTGAGCCACACAGGGGGATATTGGCTCTGTAGGTAGTGTGTGTACTAACTGTGTGCTCAATCTGTTCTACTACAACCTCAGGTCAATATTCCTTAGCACAGTCCTCGCACTCCATCAGTTAGGAGTTAAAGGTCGTTCAATCATTTGAGGATTGTAATGCATAGCTGCTACATTTACAGTGGCAGCAATAGAGTACTTTTCCTAGTTTGGATTTATATGCATGCTAATAAAGTCACTACTAGCAGTTTTCTTTGATTTACACTTGTACAATGGTCTGAACATGTCCTCAAGATATCATTTACATGTGAGCAACCTTAAACCATTAGACCACATAGTTCACACTTGTGTAAAGAGAAAGCTTTGTGAATAGAGGAAGGCATTGATTAAAAAAAAATAAAGGAAGAAATGAAAACTGATCCACATTTATTAGTCAGAACACTGTATTTTAGACTTGAATACAGTCAAATCTGCAAGTGTTCAAACACTCTTGTAAACAGACAGTTCAACTTCTCAACAGTTTTTTCAATTCCCCTTTTTGCCTCTCAGTCAAACTCTGATTTTCCACATTCCCATAAGCAGATGTACACTCTCTAATAAGTGGAAGTGGACACTTTTGAAAGTAAAAAATTGGATTTTCTTTTGTTTATGCTCTCTCCTCAGCAGACACTACATGCATAAAAATTGACTCTTGACAACAGAGTTTGTCTTTAATATGCAAATCTACAAAAACATGACCTTTGACTGGGCAACATAAAAAAGGGATCGGTTTTGTCAAGTTTCCATTTGTCCACAAGAAAGCTTGCTGTTTGTTCATTTGACATTAATGAGAGTCCACCATAACACACATTTATTAATTCTTCCAAAAGCAGACATGACCAACCTATTTTTCTTTGGCATTCACTTATGGGAATAATTTTTGTAGACAGGCACTGCCCCAGTAAAAGGCACTTCCCTAATTCCTAGATTCTCCACTTGCAAAAGAGTTGACTGTATTGTGAAACCAATGGTGAGTTTAAGTATCACAATGACTGCTAATCAGAACAAGAAGTAGATAGCTTTCATCTAACTGGTCAAGAAAGTGCCCCATGTTTTTCTGACTAATCATAGTCACCATTGCTTTATGGAGCAAAACCAGAGTAAATTCTTAGATCTCTCTCAGCACTCCAACATTAATGTTCTTGTTATTTACTATCAAAAGTTGGTGTATACTCACCAAACAATGGCTTAATAAACTCGTATGTTTGTGCTTTTGGAGCATTACTAGTCTGAATAACCCTGATTGTATCTGGATGACACAATACCAGTCCTGTCATAAAAGGACCCCTCCGCATAACATAGCATGTTTTGAACTCAGTTGCACATCTTACATGGAATTGAAGAGCTGTACCATCATGATTTTTGACCTTAAAAAAAAGAGAATCATTTAGCTTTGGTCACTCCTGTGAGTGAAACTTAACCCTTTACAACCTAAAATCAGTATGCATATTCTCCATACTGCTCTTCATACATTTCCTAAGGTGCTGAAAAGGAGAATTTGATTACCAATCAAAAGCTTCTTTCGTAGATGATCATTTCCAATTATTCTCATGGCCTCAATGTGTTCTTTGGGGGAATTGGGAATCATACATAGGCCCGCGTATATATGGAAGTTTTTGTAATTATGATTCAAAGCATTTTCCATCTTAAGAGTCAGCGCCAACGCACTCTACGATTGTTATTCGAAGATTGTCGATTCATTAATTTGCATTCATTAATGAGGTCGGATTTTCTTCCCAGAAAAGGGCTATTGTGTTTATATATATCATCTCACTCGTTCACTACGCTCACTCGTGAGCTATCGAGTTAAACACTCGAAGGTTAATTCCATATCTACGCGCGCCCATGTATTATTCCCTATTTATTATTTTTTGTAACTTGTTAGTTCATTTTGTAAAGTTCTTTGAGTCTTTTGCTGAGGGAATATAAAATAATTAGCATGCTATCGCATTTCATTTCGTGAAATGGTTGATTATACATGGGACCAGGGAGAGTAAGATTTCAGGGGGAGGTAGAAGTTTCGTTCGATTCTCGTATTTCGTGTACGTGACATGTCGTTTCGCCTTATTTTAGACATTTATGCCTTGTTTTAGATGGTTTTAAATAGTTTGCAAGTGGTTGTAGATGTTTTTGAGGTGGTTGTAGGTGGTTGTTGAAATTTTTGAGGTGGTTGTAGATGGTTGTAGGTGGTTGTAGGTGGTTTTAGGTGGTTTTAGGTAGTTTTAGGTCGTTCCCTGTTTTAGTACTTACCTACGTCCCGTACTCGCTTTCATGATAATTGGTATCCTAGTTCTTTTAAAACTTACATTATGGAGATGTCCTGTAAACCAGTGACTTGGAGCTGAGGGAAACAAATTGGTCAGTCGCCTCACTTTACGGATTTTTTTTATCAGGCCGATAATCAGCTTACAAATGAAGATTGTTGCAGTCGCGGATGCAAAGAGAATCCAGTGGTCAGAAATGAAACTCATGGCGAAATCATGAACGTTAACGACCCGATCAACTCACTGTGCACTGTAACTGGGTCATTCGGTTGATTTAAATACAGACGTTCTTTGTGATGCTCGAGTACTGCAATCACTTCTAAGAAAGGAAAAATTTTTATCGTTGGGGAGAGGAGTGGGGATTATTTTCGCTGAATGTTTCACAGCTCAGCAAAAAGTAATTATCTCATTTGCTCTCTGTTTTATTTGGTGATAAGTTCTTGCTTTTACTTCTATGTTTCCTTTTTAGTTTGAAAGGCTGAGGGAAAATTTCTTTATCATAAAGTTTTTGTGTTCTGCATTTTTTCTTTTTTTTTTTTTCGCCCAGCAACCGCGTGACAAACGCAGATTGTCACACAATAAAGTTTCTTGCTTGATAACTATCCTTTGAAACACTGTTTGTGATTTAGTGTTGAGACTATAGTTAAGATATCTAGATGCTGCAGTTACTAATGTAAGAAAAAATACATAAATAAACACCGATAAAACACAAAGCCATGGTTAGATCACCCGTCTTCGTCGCGTGGTGCAGGGTCTCATAACGTGACATTTTTACCCCAAAGGATCTTGGGTACTAACTTGTTTATTTCGCTTTGCTGACTCACTAAACCAAAATTAACACAGTGAAGTATGGCGGTTCCAGTAGCAGTTGGCGTTGGGACTCTCGCAGTGCTTTATGCTGGAAGAAGATTCTTCCAAGGACCCAGGTGTACCAGCACTAAAAGCTTAAAGGGCAAAACCGTTGTTATCACCGGTGCAAATACTGGCATCGGAAAAGAGACAGCGGTGGATTTAGCCTCGCGAGGTGCAAGAGTAATCATCGGTTGCAGGAACATGGAGAAAGCCAAAGAAGCTCTCAAGGAGATACAAGAGCGAAGTGGTAGTACTTTTGTCTTCCTGGAGAAGCTGGACTTGTCGTCCTTGGAGTCAGTCCGCACTTTTGCAGACAAAATCCTGAACAGCGAGCCACGCTTGGATATCCTGATCAATAATGCAGGAGTAATGGCCTGTGATTATCAGAAGACCAAAGAAGGATTTGAAATGCAGTTTGGAGTCAACCACCTGGGTCATTTTCTGCTAACGATGCTGCTTTTGGATCTGATAAAACGTTCAGCACCAAGTCGCATCATAAACGTGTCGTCCTCAGCGCACGCTATGGGCTCTCAGAAGATCAACTTTGATGACATCCACTATGAGAAGAGCTACAGTGCTTGGCCGGCCTATTTTAACAGCAAGCTATCCAACGTGCTTTTCACACGAGAGCTTAGCAAACGCCTGGAGGGTACCCATGTTACAGTTAATGCCCTTCACCCAGGGGCAGTCAGTACAGATCTGCAACGGCATTCCATTTTGTCCAGTGTTGTTGTAGCCCCACTTCGCTGGTACACCTTCAAGAGCGCTGAGATGGGAGCTCAGACTACAATCTACTGTGCAGTCTCCGAAGAGATGGAAGGTGTCAGTGGCAAATATCTGGCAGATTGTGCAGTCAAGGAGCCTTGCAAAGGTGCCAAAGATGATGATGCAGCAAAGAAGTTGTGGGATCTTAGTGTGAGGTTGGTCAAACTAGACAAATGAACATCAACATTTTGCCCATGAGTTATCTACGTTGCAAGTGTCAAATACAGAGATGTTCTTACCTTTACAATGTTTACTGAGTTTAATCATAGTATGCACAAAGTTTAGAACTGTTTTGAGGAAGTATTTGAGTTTGAGAACTTCTTTAAGTAAGTGCTTTTCTTCGTTATTTTACGTTTAACTCAATATCGCATACAGGTCTACAAAAGTGAAATACTGCACTGTCACGCGTGTGATATAGGGTTTCAAAGTTAGTTGCTGAATAATAACTATTAATAGTCAGTGTTGTACGACTCTAAAGTAGCAAAATGTGTTCAAATGTTTTGTTAGCTTTCTTTCAACTAGCATTAAAACGGTGATGGTAATTTTTTTAGTTTGCTTTTTATAAGTTATTGATATAGTCCTCCACAGCCCCCATTCAACTTGTTTATCCTTAACTTTGCCTCTGCCAGTTTCACCCTCATTAAAGATGAGTAAAAGAAGTGGTACATTAAAAAGATGATGGGATCAGACAGAGAAAAATGGGCTCATAAGAGTTTTAACCCTTTAACTTCCAAGATCTCATTAGTAATTCTCCTTACTATCTGTCAAATGATTCTTGTTATGTTTGGAGAATTTGGTTTTGGATCAATTATTAATCCCACAATTGATATTTTTTGTTACTCTCATCACTTTTCTACATGATATGGTATAGATATAGTAAGGAGAAATTCTGTCTTGGTCCCTCACAGGAGTTAAAGGAGTCCTTCATTTCACTCCTTCCAACTGATACACTTCTCCCAAACCTCTTTTCTGGTTTGTCCCCACCAAAAAAGAGTGGAACAGGCTACCGCCACCAATCACTTTGGGTGATGAACCAAAATAACAACTGCATAGGGGACTGGGCTTCCAATAGTCCTAGCATGAGGGGACACAAGGGGCCTCAACTGTAAGTACTTTTTAGAAATGCTAGGATATTATCCTAGCATTCCTAACATTCTGAGCTGTGCTAGAGTGTCGAAATCCATGCATATGTCAGAGAAATGTCACTAGACCTAAAGTATGCCAGATGAGGGCGAATAATCGTGTGGATATACTTCTCTTTATAATCTACAATGTAATGCAAAGGAACCAGCCAGGGAATAAAGGCACTATTGATTGCATCTGAAACAAAAGCATTAGCTGATGACATTTTGATATCAGGCATTAATTCATTTATCTTCTCATATTTATTTGCCCTCATTTGGCATACTTTAGGTTTAGTGACATTTCTGCTTGTGCCCCCTCGTGTGGGATTGGCTAGAAGTAACGGTTATGACCAGCTTGCGGTAAACAGGGCAATCCTTACAGGGGCTACAAGAGGGGTGGCACAACATGAAAATGGTGAGGAAACATCTACAAACTCAGAAACTTACCAAACCCCCAGAAACTACTAACACTCCTGCTCACGGCTGAATCACACAATATGCAAAGCTTACAAAGATCTGCTTGTCATTTTTAACCCCAAAGGCACATACATGCTCAATACTGTTCACACTTGGAAACTGGAGACCACATTTGCTTCAGCCTAGCCTTACAAATATTTTATTGTTACTGTAGCTTGCACATTTGTGTTATTGCATTCAATGTTGCAAGTGTGATTCATATCCGTATTACTGCACACACTAATGACACATGGGTAAGCACTAAAGCAGAGAAGAGTGAATTTCTATTAAAACTGCTGGACTTAAATGTTAGCAGAACATTTTTTTCACACATCAGGAGTGTACCAGTATTCATTAAGGTATATAAAATGCTTTGGAAGTTTGGAGAGCACTTGAGAACTGGGAGTTGAAACATGCACACAGAGGAACTGCCTTCCTGAGCAATCCTTGCCAAATGTTTAATTGCTGATCCTCAAATTCTTAAGTGTGCTTTGTATCGTGATAAATGCCCATTAGCACATGGGCCAATTCTTAATGAGCTCCATTCATCCTAAAAGTTAGAGATAGGTGATTTTCCCAAAACCATCATTGTAAACAGTCAAAGGACTTCCACATGATTCAGTGCAAGAGTAACTGTCACTGGTCTGACTGGTAAGACATTTTTTTGTCGTTTGTTTTGTTTTTTCCTTTTTTAAGTCTAGTGGAGTTGTTACGTGACATGCAGTTGCTGCATCATTTTAAAACTTAGAAACTATATGCCCTGTGTTAATAAGAGAGGGCTTCATTTGCTAGCATTGTAGAGTTCAAAATAAGAAGAACCTAGTAGAACGCTCTTTCAGTTTTTATCCCAGTGTTTGAATTATTTAGCCAAAACGAAAAAAAAAAAATATACGCATGAGTTGAAGTCATTCCTGTCGGCGGTGAAATGCTGGAGTGGCTCCAGTCTCTGGTCTTCCGCCTAAACTGCCTGAATGAGTTTTGTCAGCGGATGACTTTTCCATTGCCGGAATATCGCTGAACCACCTCGCTGAACAAGAAAGACTCTGCCTTTTCTTCGTAATGTAAGTAGCCATTTTTTGTTGACACGTCGATGTTTTCACTCGTATTGATATTTCATTGTTCCGCTTCGAGACACATGAATAAACAATACTCATGACTCATTAAGTTTTACCATTTTTATCATCCAATCACAGATTGGAGCCCTTCCTGTATTTAGTCGCTTATTGTGAACGGAAGTGCCATTTTGAACTCAAAGTTGCTTGGCGTGACGTAACTTGGAGTTACGTGACCAATATGCGTGACCTTGTGCCGTTAGTCGCTCCCAGAAATCAACACTTGCTTGGTATCGAACAAATTTCAAAATGGCAGACGCTTATGAAGGAGTCAGTCGTGGTACTTTGAAGCTAAAAGGAGTTACAGATGGAGGCGTTAAGAAGTAAAAATTTCATTCATTTTACATTTTTAGTCATAGAATTTTAGATTTCTTCGATTTCCTCAAGAAATTGTCCTTTTACAAAGGAAGATTTCGCTTCTCAGCTTTGATAGTTTCTTCGAACCGTCAAGTTTAGCTGTTTCCATGCTTCCCCTTTGTTCCATTTAGAAAGAAAAAGAAGAACAAGGCAAAGAAGGCACTTGAAGATATATCTCAGAGTACCTCTAAAGGAAAAATTGATCGAAGTGAAGAGGATCACGAAGAGGAAACGGTGGATACACGGACACCAGCCGAAATGGCTTATGATAAAATCAAAGAGAAAAGAGTGAGTGTTTTATCACTTTCTTTCAGGCCCGTGCGGAAGGGATCCTGTCGTTTTGATCCATGCTCACTCGCACTGTAGTAAGATAAGCAGGAAGTATCGGCAAGGTTGTTTGGTTTTTGTAAACTGAGTCGACATTGTAAATTGGTCCCCGTGGAGAGTTCTGAATTGTAAAGCTGATATTTACTGTTAGGAGAATTAGACGCTGATCACTCTCGGGTTTGAGGGGTTGAACAAATCAGTTAGAGTAACACAGAGTAGAAATCTCTAGTTATCAGTTATCGTTTCAAATTTAATTTACTTTTTATCATTTTCACAGGTCAATATAATTTCAAAATTAACCGATTTGTTTTTTTTGTTGTTGTTTTTCTTCACTTAGGCAGCAGAGAGGATTTTGAAGAAGGCAGAGAAAACCCACAAACAAAGAGTTGAGGTATGTACATTCAAACATATACTCCAAAATGTATTAAGGATATGTCCAGAAAACTTATAATTTTTATCTCCATTATGGTTGATGAATTGATAACCAGCTGAATATTACACACACATTTTGATTGTTTTTACTTATGATCTATTGGAGGACAGATGCATTTTTCATGTAAAGCAAATAAACTCTATGTTTCTGAGGGTCAGTACAGAAACAGATTACAGAAGACATCAAAACATCAGTGACATACATGTACTTGGCTGTGCCTCGTGTGCCAAATGTGTTCTTACCAGATTTTGACAATGCAACATGGAATGTGTCTGTAGAATAGTGATTATGAAAATCTACCAACTTGATGCAGTTTCAAGATTCTGAAAAATAAACTAACCACAGAACTATTGTCTTCAAATTGGCCAATAATTAATCTATGGATATCACCATTTGAAAATCAACAAAATGCCCTCTAAAGCTGCTGTTAAGAAATATTTTATCACAGTCTTTTGAATTGAATCTGTGTTGCTCAAGAAAAAGTCCCACTATGATCACGGCTGTGTTTATTTTATCATTATTAATTTTTTTTTATCATAATTCATTTTTTTTAAATATATCTGTCAACTCACCCATTTCAAGTTTACATGCACTGTTGATAATAAACAAATCAGCCTCTGTGAGAGATTTTGATAAGGAGGCAAACCAGAAGTACCTTAAAATGTGGAGCATTGATCCTTGATGAGTATTAATTATTTTGGACATGAGGGCTTTAATGTTATTGTTTTGTTTTGTTTTTCAGAAATTTAATGATTATCTTGATGGTCTCTCAGAACATTATGACATACCAAAAGTCAGCTGGACTAAATGATCTTCCCATCATTTTGATTACATTAATCAGTCGCTCACTGGAGAGAAAGCAAACAAACTGTTCCTTTTCACAGTGGATTTTGCAAGGAAAAACATACTGTACATAAGATTTATCATTAAAGTGATATACCACTAATAGTCCTGAATTGCAAGGGTCTCACCAGAGAGCATTAGGTAACATTAGAACAGATGTTTTGCAACATCACAGTGATTGATTCATTTCAGTAGAAGTGGGTAAAGAGAGGGGGACCCCTTCCAGCCCACTTGCCTACTGCCGTCCCCATGAATAGTAAGAAAGGATGCTCTCCTACCCCTACTCTGCTATAGAAACCTAAAGAAGACAGCAAGTAGTTGAGACTCACTTGCTTTTAGTAAATATGCACACACTTTAGGCTTTGAATTAATCAACAACTGCACATGTGCTTGTAAAATCCCATTTTTACTCTGACAGTTGTATCGCCTTTGATAACTTGGTAACTTTGATAACACAAGAAGGCCAAACTAAATGAGGAAAGTAAGTGTACAATCACACTTAAACTGATTTTAATCAAAGATAACTCAAACACATATAACTATTTATTTATTTACACACAAAATATTCTTATACTTCATTTAGCTTACACAAACTCAGTATTGTTACAACAGTGTTTCAGGTGGCATCTCCTGTGTAACCAAACATGCTCACAGAATACCTTTGCTTTGCATCCTTTACAGCTGTTCTTTGGGTTTTCTTTCGAAGTGTTCAGTTACTCCTGATAGAGCAGCTGTACAAAGGACTAGCATTTGCATGGTTAAATGTCATTCTGTTAATGAATTATAGATGTTTTGACTTAATGTTTCCAAATAATATTGGAATGTTAGGATGGAGGAAATCCTGATGTGAACAGAGCACAGCTGTAGAGAGGGGGTGGGGTAAATTTATTTTGAACCTTTTTGCTTTCCCAAGGTTTTCATTCTTACAACAACCTCAATAGAAAACTGTCTCATTTGTCCCAGACTTCTTGGTCTTGCCAATTCAAAATGATGGCTACAACACTATATCAGAATATTTAGCACCTGCTTGCTGGAAAGTATACCTGCTATGAATAATGAAAGGGTTTGAGCTAACATGAAACTATCAAAACTAAAATGCTGCTTACTTTGCTCAAATTTGATAACTGAATAAAGCTGTATGTTTTCTTAAGTCTTTATCAAAATTGTTTGTAATTAAAAAAGAACATGATAATAATTAGAAAAAAATACATTGACAAAAGAATTGCAATGAGTTTTTTGTAACAAGTATATTGTAGTTTAAGGTCTGTATTGTTTTAAAGTCAGCTCTTCCAACATGTCATTAATAGATACCTCCACTTTCATCTGAGTAACAAGATTTCTAAGTCTACCCAGAACACCACTTGGAGGCTCACAGCGCTCAAATTTGACATTTCTGCCAAACCTTGCCTGACAAACAGCTCTTAAATCAGAACAGGTATTATCAGCTAAACCGAATGAGACAGCATCCTTGCCAGTGAAAAAATCACCACTAAATACAGTTTTATGTTTAACATCAAGTGATGGTCGCCTTTCCTTCACCAATTCAATGAAGTTCCCATGAATCTGCTTTAGCACATTTGTTACATAATCGACATCATCTTGCTTGAGAGGGCTGAACGGATCCAATCGAACCTTGTGCTCACCTGAAGTGAAAATGCGCGACTCCATACCTAGATAATGAAGAAACAAAGAAAGAGAACAGTCACAACCATCCTCTGTACCTTCAGGTTAATTAGATATGTACCTGTAGTAGCCCTTAACCCTTTTACTACCAATATCTCATTGGTAACTCTCCTTACTGTCTGCCATACAGTTCTTGTGCTGTTAGTTTGGAGAATTTGGTTTTGGATCCATGTATAATCCCCTAATTGATATTTTTCTTCACTCTCATCACTTGTCTGCTTGATATTATACTGATATTGTGGGGAGAAATTCTGCCTTGGTCACTCATGGGAGTGAAAGGGTTAAGAGGAACCAGCATTTAATTTCTTCTTACAATTATAGCACTAGATTATTCATTATGATCATGAGAATAAATTGAAGAAGATGATTGCCACACTGTAACTTTGACTGTTTAAATAATTCCCCTTGTGAACACCAAAGGAAGTGTATAGAGAAGAGTATGGAGAAAATTTTCAATGATGTTAGGGTGTTAAGGTAAAAATATTTGCCTTGTGTTAAATTCTCCATATGGTCACAACAAAAAAATTGAGCATTTTTGGGGAAGATTCTACAATGTAATCAACTGTTTTATCAGGATTTTAAGTAGTGCTTTCTGTGAAGGAAACACAAGGGGGGGACTGACACTAGCATGAAGGCAGAATTATGAGGAACTTTAATAAGGGAAAAAGACAGGTGAATTCTGAGGGAAAGGAACTCCCCCCCCCCCCCAAACCTGTCAACCTTTGATCTAAAAAAAGCATCCCATGCTGCACAGAGGGTTGCAATTTTGTAGAAATAAGGAGGGGTAAGTATGTGAATAGCAAATAATCCGGGGGGACCCATTAAAAAGGGGATATGTGATTCAGGTGCTTTATTTGAATACCCCATCACAAAGAAAGAATCAACCGCTTCAACTCCTCAATTCCTCGCAGAATGAAAATATTTGACTTGTGATTTATCTACCAACCTAGTTTCTTTATAGTTTCCTGGAAGCCAAACCCTTGAGACAGAGCACCAATGCTGCCAATAATCGTGTTTGGCTCCACGAAGATTTCATCACCCGCCAATGCCAAAATGTACCCCCCGGAGGCGGCCAAGTCTTCCGCAAATGAAAGCACGGGGATTTTGGTTGCTTTAGACAAAGCCCGTATTCGATTAAAAATTAAGTTTGATTGAACAGGGGATCCTCCTCCGCTGTTTATCTCCAAGCATACAGCTCTTGGCCTAACTTTCTTGGTGGCGAACGCTTTGTCCAGGTGCTTCTCAACTTTGCGTAAATTCAAAGAACCTGGCCCTCGTCGAGTCTGAGAAACGATTGTGCCTTCCAGACGAACGATCCGAACAACATTCTTCGGAGAAGGACGGACTAAATTTCGAATGATGTTCATGATCGCGGTTTGCTAATTCCTATGCAACAGTGGTTGAGTATGACAATAACCCGCACAATCTCCTGGCAGCATGGGCGCTAAATAATAACCTTTGGGAGAATGGAATCGCGATTTTAACTGCGCATGACTGAATTTTTGGAAATGCCTTCCGGTTGACTCCCGAGCAATAACAACATGAACACCTTATTCGTTAAACAGCCAGAATTCGACTCGCAGAAGGAGACATTACAGTTTAACCTTCACCTAGTCTGTCTCAATCTCGAGCCCAGGGTCATTCTGGCTTCTTGTCAGTTGTATGGTTGCCAAATAACTATTATTTAAGCGACCATACCGCTTACAAGGAGCCAAAATGACCCTGGGCTCGAGATTGGGGCCAGTAAAAATAAATCGGTGCAAATACATGAGTAGCTTTTTGTCCTTTTTTGGAACGAGTGACCCGCTTACCAATAATATTCAGTACGCAGGCTCAAAAGTCAATCGGCTCTTAAAGGTGCTGAGTAAGAAAGAAATCTAACTACTATATACCTACTAGGAAATAGCTTCTTAATATTTATGGAGGATCGAAAAGACAGTCCACCGGAAGAAGATGCCAAACTCGACACAAATGAAATGTGTAGTGGAAAATCTTCGATTCCCCAGATAGAAAAAGATGATAACACCAGTTCTGGGCTTCAGTCTACGCAATCAGAACTGTACGCAGAAAATGTTTCTTGCGATTTAGTGGAGCTCAGCAGTGATGATGAAGTTCAAATCATCGATGTGAAAAGAAAATCCTGCGAGAAAAATCTGCAAGCAGATGATCAATGTTCTTCTGGAAGGACTAGTCCGAAAGATGCAACATGTTCGGTTTGTCTCAGTGAATATGATAACAAAGCATTCCTTGATAAGTGCTTTCGTATCCTTTTGATGAGTGAAATATGAGTTTAGATGCGTGAATGAGCTTGAGGTAAAGATTCGATGAAAATAAATTGTTTTCTTTGAAATCCAGCAGCAAAGTGTAACAATCACCTAGATTCGTGAGGGTTTGATTTGTGCAAATTAGACATTTACCCTCCTTGTATGTGTTGGGTAAACTGTGCAATGATATTGCTGTCATGGAATTTACGTGGGTTGAGGGGTAGGGTGTTTCATTTTGTGGATCCTTTTTTTATATTACTATATTTTTTACTCATTTCTCCTGCAGTTTAAAACTAATAAAATCTCTCCCTTTCATCTCAAAGCCAGGTCAGGCATGATTCAGACTTTTGTAGTCCCATCCCTTCATGGTATAATTCAAATGCTTGCGACGTCTGCCTTTAACAGAGAACCTATGCAAGTTGGACACCTATTCGAAGTTAACCCTTTAACCCCTAAGAGTGACAAGCTTCTAATTTTGCCTTACAATATCACCCCTGAATCAAACATTAAGGTCACAAGAATCCATGATCAAGGGAATGATCACTTACTAAAAAAGCTCTTGATTGATAAAAACATTCTCCTTGTCAGCACCTCAGGAATTGTATAGAGAACAGTATGGAGAATGGGCTTACTGATCTTTAGGGTGTAATGGGTAAATGCTATAAAACAATGTTGAACCTTAACCTATCTTGTAGATGCTTTTTGTTACTTCTGTATTTTACAATGGTCAGAAATAGTCAGGACCTGTCCCCTGTGCAAATCGAGCTTTACATCAATTATTCACAGTGTCAAATCTATGGACAATTACCAGCAGGTAATCATGATGAACACTTTGAAATTTAACCTTATAACCCAATTCCTGAACCTCCAATACTACCTGAGTTTAAGTTCCCCGATGTAACAAGTTAAAAGCCAAATTTGCCCCACTTTGGTCTAGAGCTAAAGTGCATAGCTCAAGGACCATGAATGGAAAGGTATAAAATCATGAACACCTGTAACTGCCATTTTGAACTGCCCTAAAAAAAGCCCTGTAGGCCAAAAGTAGGCTGAAAGTCAGCCAGAAGTTGGCCAACAGTCAGCTGAGTATTGTCCTACAGGCTTTTTTCTGATCACTCAGTTGAGAGAAATCTTGAGAAGGACTGGTGTTAGTGATGGTGACTTACACTGTGGCAACCTTTGTAAAAGACGTCAATCCTATTCTTGAATAGCCTTGTCTGGACAATCAGACTACATGATAAGAAGACAAACTCTATCAGTGCTGAATTGGTGGGAGAGTATAACAGGATAATTTATTATTATCAACTGAGTTGATAACGTAATTTGGCCGCTATAAAGAGTTTCATAGCTGAAGTTCAATCACTAGCCCTTTTTCAGAGCAAAGATCAAGGGTTAATGCTCGAAACATCAACTTTGAAACATATTATGGTGACCAATTTAGGCTATCAACTCAGTTGATAATAATAAATTACCTAGAATCAGAAGATGTTTATTATACTTTTATTGTATATCAGTTTGGTTTAAAAGAATGAACTCAGGTACTCAGACTACAGCCAGCATCAAACTTAGTCGACACAGTGTTTAAACAGATTTTTTTTTTATGTGAAGAATAACACTTTTGTTTGCACTACACTATAAATAATGTACAAAACTAACCCCTTAAAGTTCATGTAAGCAAGTTACAACATTGTTTTTTTGGGGGGGTAGGGAAGGGGCTGATTAGTTTCACTTGAAGGGTTGAAAAGATCAATGTATCAATTTTGTTGTGGATTGTAGCTGATGAAAATCAAAAGCAAAACAGACAAATTAAAAAATTTTGAATGTTTGATCATCAGCATATTTGATTCAAATTATGAGTAATGAGAGGGATGCATATAGAAAAAGCCTTGAGGGAGATGCAGTGAGGCAATGTTATCTCATAAATGCAATTTTTGCCTTACAATGAAAATGTTATTTCATTTTAAAAGTAATGGTAAAGCAACTTGAAAGAGAATGGAACACTGTATCTGAGGAAAAACTATGATTACAAGGATGTGCCTGCACTCCTAAATTTTATTTCAAACTGACGCATCTCTAAATTTCATTCGGCAATTGGTAACTTCGAGAAGCAGTGTTCATCTTTGATTTTCCTAACTGTCTTTTCCAGGAATTTTGATTACACTTATGACATGTACAGAAAAGTAACAACCCCAGAAAGGTGTTCTGTAGGTATAAGCCATTTCAAATAACTCTTTCTTTTGGTATCAGCATTTTCTCTCCAAACCTGACTCACATGTGCCAACCAACCGGCAACAATTTCAAAGTGATGGGAGACGTTTCCGCTACAGAACAACATTAACTGAAGGACACAGACAACAGCAGCAACAACAGATGCAGAGTCAACAACACCATTGGAATGAGACTGGCATCTGGGGGCAGCCAGGTAGACGACAGCAGGCTCATGTTGCAGCACAAAGAGATAGAAAGACAGTGGGTCGTGAAAGGAGAAGGTACTCTCTTGTATCTGTTTACATGTGCAGGCCTGTACCTAGATGTGAAATTGATACACACTAAAGACTAAGCTTTGAATCAAGATAATGGCTTTTCCCTCCTCTTCCCCCCTTCCTCTCCCCCCACCCCTCAGGGGTTATCAAATAGTAATTTCTCTTAGCAGTATCACTACATAGTCAGGCCTTGGTGCATTTGTACATGCAAATGCATGTAGGGAATGATAAAAGATGAAATAAGTACACGCATTTGAGTGTAAAGCACTGCACATGAATTTTTTCCTATGGCACGTAGGTAACTGCATGTACTGGAAGCTTGTGCAACCACAATTTACATGCACCATATGCTCATGGGGTCCTGCAGAACATGCGGGCATTGCTGTATATTATAACTTTCTCAAATACACACCAGTACAATGAATTAAGTGTTATTCTTTTGTTCAACACAGGACTATCTACAGAAATAACTTATGGGTGCAAAGAGTTACTCAGACAGGACGTCCGAGGCTGAGAGAAATTTGTAAGTTTTGAGATTATCACATAATAAAAGGCTTGATGTTATTCTTATTTCCAAGTTTTGGAAACAATATTCACAAACGAGAGAGTAAGGGATAGGATATTAAACAAGTGCATTTATTTATTACTATATAAAGTCAATACAATATCAAGCTCTTAACTTGTATTTAGTGCCTGAATATTTTAGTCATGGATACTAAAACAGGGGGAAAGTGTTGAAGACACACTCTGATTGACTACTTAAACTCCAAATATCCCTCACTATTGACCTCCGAACGACACATGCGAAATTTGCGCCTGAAAATACTGTAATCGCTGCAGGAATAAATTGGTTAAATTCATATTGATGCGCTCAGTATATTATGTCATTGTTCTAGTTTATACTAAAACAGTTATACACCTCTGTGTTGGTGGCTGGTGGTGGATATTTAGTTTGCCTTTTTTGCTTGGTGAATATCCACGTGAATAGTTGTTAATATCAGATATCAGTTACAACCTCTGTGGGCAGGGGGGTAAGGGGTTCATGGGGGAAGAAATTCCAGGGGTTAGAGGGTAACATTGCACTTAGGGGGAAAAAGAAATATTATTGGTTTCTTCATGCTACAAGACTTGATGTAAGCCCCCGCAGTAACATGTACCTGGGTGAGACTAAACTTGTTTTTTTTTCTCGTAGCACCAGAATTTTTCCGTTCCAATCCTGCTTGCACCCACCGACTGATTCCATGGCTTACTACGGATTTAAGGGCGTTGTTGAATGACGTGGAGAGTCATGTCAGTTTTGTTCTTCAGATTATTTTGTCTCTGATCAACAAGTAAGTCATGTTTAGATGTGAATCACTCCATGATTGTGTTGTAAGGAATGCCGTCTGTATCAGAATTACTTCTTGCCATTTAAATAAATTTTCGACTGAATATCGGAAATACGTGTGATCCGAGATTGTATTGGTTTTGCTTTACTTCGCTCTGTTATTGGTCCAGAAAACTCGCGCCACTCTCTTAATTAACCAATCAAATGAAAAACTAAAACAAATCACGACTCGGTCGCCTGCGTTTTCCCGCGCTTTAGTCAGTTTGGTTGTTTTTACTTATACTGTAGGTCTCATTGGCTCTTAGAAGTATTTTCCTTTCTTCTGATTGGACATTGTCCTTACTTTGGCTCGAAAAGAGCTCTTTGACGCTTACTACGGCGCATAGAGAACTTATACCCCCTTGATCAAAACAACTAAACATCTCAGTTTAAGAATTAAACCTTTCTTTTTTTTTCACTGAAACGAGAAAAGATAGAAGATAGCCAAAACTTTTATGTGGATAAAGGGGGTAAGTTTCTAAAGAAACTGTGGTGCTGCGTCGATGGGAGAGTGTAACAGGGTAATTTAGCATTATCATTTGAGTTGAAAAAGTAAATTGGCCAACGTAAAGGGTGTGAAAGCTATCGTTTCGAGCGTTAACCTCTCGTCAGAGCAAACTTAGACAGGCTAAGGCTTGAAACGTTATCAACTCAATTGATAATACCAAATTACCCTTTCATGTAGATAGGCTGAGTTTTTAAATCTGTACTATTACATTTTCAGGGTTGAGCTTAGTTCTGAAGAGTTTTCTCGCCAGCTGCAGCCTTTCCTATTTGACAAAACAGATCATTTTATCCACGAGTTTATAGGCTTTGCTCGTTCGCCATTTGATATGACTGCTTATGATGAGCGTGCGCAGTATAGCTGGCCAAGTGAGTCAGAGCAGGAACCCAGAGATACGCCGACTGTGTTTCACAGTCAAACTTCAGGTCTGAACCGTTTATAACCATTTTATATCGGAATTAAAGCCGTTGTATATGCAACGTTATTAGACCTAACCCTCCCTTGTTCGCTTTGTGGATTGTGTTGGCCGATGAGTTTACGTTGGCGTGGTGTATAATAGTATAATAGGATAACTGCATGACTAGTGTTTTCATAAAAAGCCATGTTACAGTTGTGTACTTAGTCGCCAAGCCTTTGCTTTGAAGCGAGGCTGAAGGTGACTATGCTATGAAAGAGACCAGCATCTAGTTAGCATGATAATAAAGACCAACAAAGTAATTTACATTTGAAAAGCAGTAACGTTTGTATCAAACCAAGGTCAATCAGTCTTAGCTTCACTCCTGTTCAAAGGCTTGGCAACCAAGCAGGCAACTGTAAAATGGATTATACACGCTTAAATGGGAATAGAGGAGAGCAGTATAAGGAAAATAGTTGGGCAACGTTTACATGTGAATTTCCGTGGTGTAACACTCCAAAGCGTCTCATTAAGGTAGAATTCTCAAAAATACTCAATGTTGGCATGTAATAATATTATCAGAAATTGTTAGTGCCAACAACGCGAAATTTTTCTTAACAGTTCGGCCGGGTAATGACAGCTTCAAATCCTCAACTTGGTTGGGGAAAAATTTAAAAAAAATCAAGAAGGGAAAAGGAAGAACTTGAATCGGGTAAAAATAATTAATTTTTGAGGTATTCAACACAATATTAATGTCTAGCGGTCCCCTTTCTACATCAGGCTGGCATACACCTGTTCCAGGCCCCTCTGGCGAAACTCTGTGGCAAACAGACTGGAACAGAGATTCTCCAGCGCAGCAAACTGTAAACAACAGGTGGTCTCCAAGCTCATCACCAGGCACATCCGGACTTAATGGTCGAGCTGGTTTGGAAAGGACTGTGACCATCTCTTCATCGAACTCATCAGTTGGTCCGCAAACAACTCTAGTAGACATTGAACCCACGACAAATTATCAAGCGTCCAATGCGTCATCCGACTCTATAGGGCGTAGTAACAGAAAGAGGTCTTCCAAGGAAACTGTTGGAGAGAAGACACAAGTGGAAACGGAGAACAAGCATCAATACCATCACTATCATCGTAATTCACACAAACACAAACATAAAAGGAAAGAGTCTAAAAGATCGAGCGAGAAACGAGACAGAGGCACACTTTGTGGAGATACTAATCATGTTGATAATGGGTTAGGCCCGTCTTGTTCTACAAATCTCTCTATTGTTTCTTCAGAATTTTGTTCATCTCCAGAGGAGTTTATTGTAATCAGTAGTGATACCTCTACCTCTCCGGTATCTTCCATTGTTCGGCCAGGACCTTCGTGCAACGATGCAACGCAATTTCAACGAAGGAAGGAAGGGTCTGGATCGCGGTCAAAATCTGGATTACGACTGCTGTCTAAAGGAAGGGGAGTTTTTCAAGAAGACAAACGTTCGCGAAGTCACTCTGTTAATGCTAAAACGCGCTCAAGGGATCGTTCACTTTCGGTTGAAGAGCGTGCGATTGAAGAACATCGTCGATGGCGATCAAACTCTAGGGAAAGACGGTTGAGAGATGACAGTCAACGTTTATCTTCGTCAAGAAAATCTGGTAAGCACAGTCAAGAAAAGATAGGAAAGTCCTCTTTAAGTCCATCCCAGACTCACTGCAAACGTAAAACGCGCGGCGAGAAAATTGACAGTAGACGAACAAAGGAGTATGGTCGATCTCGTTCAAGATCGGGGTCTTACTCTCGAAACTCCAAATCACGACACTCACGATCACAGAAATCACGGACAAGGGACTCACGATCACGCAGATCACGATCAAGGTCGAGAGGTTCGCAGTCACAGAAATCCCGATCACGCGAATCAAGATCGCGAAATTCACATTCCCAGTCACAAGACTCTCGAAACTCGCGATCTAATTCACAATCAAGATACTTCTCACGAGCTTGCACGCCTCTGTCATCGCGAACGCACTATAGGGTTTCCCGCTCGCGCAGTTCTTCTATATCAACAGCGAACTCTGAATCCAAAGTAAGGGAGTCAGCGTCGCACAGTAATGACGCTATTAAGAGGGAAATTGAAGATTTGGAAAGTCGCATAGTGGCTGACAAGAAGCGGCTTCTAAGGCTTTTAATGAAAAAGGAACAGGCGGAAACCGCTTAATTATGACAACAAACTAAAGATTAGTGACAAATTGTAGCGAACTGTTGGTTTATCAAATTATCTTTAAATATGTTAGTGCCTACCGAGACGAAATTCATGTAATTACGGAATAGTAAAAAAGTTATTTTTATATATATGTCAATCAGGCATTGTGGAGAATTGCAAAATTTAATTTTTGTGCAAAACCAATTTGGTATCAGGGATCTTTGGCGAGAATTGAAGCTTTTACCATCTTCCCCTATAACACATGAAATGAAGTCCAGATCAGAATAGCTTATCCGAATTTATTAGTAATAAAGTGACCAAGAAGGCATTTCTTTTTTCAACATAAGTACATTTTCCACTAGAAATCTGATGAGGAGAAAGGGAAATTCCTTAGATTCGTTCTTTCATGTAAAAACAAGTTGTTAGAGTCAAAATGGTGAGAGTTTTAGTAGAGAGTAAAAAAGAAGGGATAACTGAGATTCTGAACGTGGAATGGATGAAAACGATCGAACTTGGGAGTACATCGTTAACCGCTGAATTGACTCGGGTCATTTATAGCACACGAATGACGCTTTTTAGGACACTGTTTGTTAGAAGGAAAGTTTCGGATCGTACGCTTCCAAATCAGATCGCACGAAGCAGTTTTTACTCCGCCAACCATAGGTTAATGTCAGCGCATGTGCGAATGTTTTACTGATTTAAGTGGCTTGCTTTCAGGCTCTCAGTACCAGGTTGTCTCATAAGAGTCAACCACAACCATGCAAACTTGACAACTAAGCAAATCAGTTTTTTATTTCTACCACAATTGCAAATATTTGATTGGTAACAGTGTGGTGGAGAACGTGATTGGTAGTGTGAGGTATAAGAAGAGGGCGTTGGTTGATGTTCTGGGAGGTAAAATGAGGGAACATAATTGCTTCATATTACTTGCCACCATTTACCAGTGGTGATGCTTACATCATCTGACCGTTAGTTAAGGTCAAATCTTCCTTCACTCCAGAATGTTTGGCCTCTTTTGCCTGCCAAGAGACAATGCCATAACATCCCCCCCCCCCTTCCCCCATACCTGGTAAAAAGCAAATTTCTTGATAGAAAATGGCATATCCAACTGTCTATGTTGTGATATTAACACTGGATGAAAAAGACAGACATTTGGTCAAAATACACACGACACATTTCTTTCAGTTCTGCAACTGGGCAGGATTGGTCTCCATTCTAGTAAAAAGCCCCTCAACCAGTTTCTCAGATACTTGCCTTTCTTGCTAAGATAGATGATGCAATGGCTTGATTGCCAATAAGCCTAACTGGTAACTTGTTATACCTGTTAGCTTCCACTAGTATGTTCTTTTACTCTTAAAGCCAAGTATCTCAACCCCCCCCCCCCTCCCCTTACCCGATGCATGCCTTACAAGAGGAAAACCTGTCTTCTGCAGGTATTGTTCTAGGTCCTCCTCTGATTTCTGCAACATCTCCTACTTTCTAGCACGCTCCCCAACACTGTCTATACCAGAAACCCTCAAAAGAGACTTTTGAGGTCGTTCATCGTCAACATCTTCATCTCTATTCCCCATAGGGGCTCCCAGAGCAGAAACAAAAGGATCAAACTTTCCTCTTCTTACCGCCTCTAAGTACAAGAAATCAATATAACGCTGCTAGGCATTGATCTCACAATGCATGGGTTCTGACTTTAACTTATCTGCAGAATGCCCGATCTTAGAGAGACCTAACTGCCGGATGCCATTTTCAACCATAGACTGCAACTTTCTGGAATTTCTACTTTTTAACTCGTGAATTGCGCGCATGCGCAAGAGCGAGTTATAGATACGATGTGGGGAATAGCATTCGCTCGCTCGCTCGCTCGCTCGATTGGTCGATTCCTGTAAACTTTTTTTAGATTTTAGGCTTTTGAGTACATTTGATAGTTTTTGGCGAGCAATAAACAGACGAAATGGCGACCTTTGTTGCTAAGAATAGTGGTGGGGTGAAAAAGAAGCCAATGATAATCTTAAAAGAGTTTTTTTTTTTCGTTTTAGTTTCAACAAGCGGCGCCAGCGACTGGCAAGCATTCAAGGATTCACACAAATAACAATAACCTTCGTTTTTCATAAAATTGTAATTTACAATCCTTGAACTTGAAAACAATCCGAAGATTCATTGAAAATATCACTTACTGCGAAGCGCTCGGAGTTTACAGATGTTCAAAAGCTTTTTCGGTTATAGCGTGAGATTGAGGACAAAATTGATCATTACGTTTCGTCGCGTGTGTTTTTCCTGTGTGAAGCAACAGAAGATGCCGGCGACTGACTAAATAACAAGTTAACACGAAAATCAAATAACACTTAGACAAACAAGTTTAGCTACCGATTTTCAGTGAATTTTTAAAGAACAATTTTCTTGTAAGTTTCAAGACAATTTGAAGATTCAACATACATACAACGTACTAAAATGCGAAAGTTACACACCACAAAACTGATAAATAGGCCTGAAATGAAATTCTATCTTGTTATTGATTATACGTTGCCTAGCACGTGACTTAAATCTACCCAGGCGGAGATCTAAAATGACGGTGGCAGGCTTGGCTTAGTTATATCACTCAAAACTCGTTCCCGTTTGTCTCATTTGATAAAGAGGGAATCGTTAATGTTTTCATTAAGACAGTATTGCCTTGATTTTCTAATATTTACAACGAAAGACAGTAAATTTCACTTTTCACCCACATTTACTTCCAACCTTTTCTTTTGAACCAGAAACAAAAATGATAGACGTTTAAAACACATGACATCATCCACCTTGTTAAATGTAATAGCATGATCATTTCAATTGTAATGCCTTCTTGTCCCAACGTTACTTTGTTTCTTTGCTACATTAGCGAACACTGAACTACTGCTCGTACTCTAGATGACAATCAACCACAAAATTCCCTAAACCAGATAACATTAAACATAATCTCAAAAATCATGTGTCAATTCACGAGTTTGCTCACAGAGCACTTTGATTTCTGAAAGGTTTTTATGCATACATTTTTTCTCTTTAGGAGAATATCAAAGCAAGAACCAGAACCAAAGTTATAAAAACATCAAAAACTAAAACAAGTTTTTCATTAAAGGGATTCAGTCGACTGGAACTACCAAGGAGATAGAGAAAGATGTTTTTTCGTCTTTTTACGAGCGCTTCAGTGCTCTAACCACTGAGCCACAGAGACTCCACGGTGAGCGAGGTCTATTCCGAAGTTCATACGACACGCGTCTGCAAACTGCTAGGATCAGCAATGTCGATAGCGTAATGTTTGTAGATAGAAATAAGAGAGATGGTAAGTTTTGAGCTCGGTAAAGAAAAAGAGAAAGTTGTTTTTTCGTCTTGTCACGAGCGTGGGACAAAGAAAACTTTCTGAGACGAAATTGAGAATCACGACTGAAAGTAAAAAAGTATACATTACTTCAGCTACATCTCTAGCATGATTATGATCTGCATCATGGTTGCCATAACACCAACACCTTAGTGCCTTTTTGAAAGCTTCTTTAAACTGCGGATTCATAATCCAATAGATGATTGGATTTAACGGACTACTAGGGAACTTCAAACACAATGCTTTTCTAGGTGCTACATGGGGAGCATGATCTCCAGCAATGGCTACATTAGAAACTATGGATGGAGGACCCCATGTAGTTAACAGCGAGCAAACCACCTTGAAACAAGTCTTCAAAGTTTGATATCGGTACGATGGATCATTGGTGTACCGACACCATTTTGCTCGTCATTTGTTTTGATATTGTTTGTGCTTTCTTTCACTTTTTGGCAATTTTTCCAGTAAGAGTAAGATATCGCGCGTGCCGTCAAACCTCGATTGAAAAAACAACGAAATTGTATGGCAATCATTTTAGAAAGGTCAAGAGTCAGTGTGCTTGTTACTATGCCAGTATCCTACTTTTATTGCTCTTCGGTTCTACAGTAGTTATTTTCCTCTCACTGGTCATCGACCTTCATTGCTCTTGGTATGCATCATTACCGCTGTAATTCTTGCATGGGTCTGATTTGAATGATCGTTGCCACATGAACAACAACTGAATACCTTTTTGAAGGCATCTCTAAACTGCGGATTCATGATCCCATAGATGATTGGATTAACCAGGCTCCCGGAGAAAATAAAATACGGAGTTACCTTATGCACCTCAGCAGGTGGATAATCTCCAACAGCGGTTAAAAGAGCGCCTAAGCATGGAGGAGCCCAGGTAATTAAAAAGAAACAAACCACTGTGAAACAACTCTTCAAAACTTTAATGTCGGTATGATGAAGCCTGGGAGTACCAACCTTATTTTGTGTGACATTGGTGTTAACGTTATCAGCACTTTTTTTTCACTTGCCTGTAAATTTCCCAATAGCAATAAAATATCGCAGATGTTAACATGACCCAGGTCCCACCAGTAGTTGCTAGGACATAAGATAAGTCAAAGCTGCAAAGAAGGGAACTCGAGTCGAACTACAGCTTTCCCAATCCGTACAACGGAGGCGTGGCGATTATGAGAGAACACAGCCAGACGAGACCACAGTACAACCAAGCAACTCTTTTGCCGGGGAAGAACTTGATATACAAGGCTCGCTGGACGACTTTTATGTATCTGTTCATGGCAATTAAGGCAATTTATAATAAAGTTCGGATATTACGCGCGCTGTCATTGGTTGAAAGAGCGTGCTCTATGAGAGTATAGAGCATAGAACTGAGCTAAAGCTGTCACGCCATCTGCCAATTGTACTATGTTCGACCTTTTCCGGGACTTCTTTTTAGCTTTTTCCTGATAATTGAAAGTGAAATTTCGGAACTGAAGCGAGCCGGCAAATAGCAACAGAAGAATCAAACAAAGGTTTGTAAACATACCATGCGCCGTAATTTACGTTATTAAAACGTGAGCAGATACGAAAATCCTCAAAGGAAAAACAAAATAAACATTCCGAGTTTTAAAGATTTTCATGCTCAGTTAGATTGCAAGCTTACGTACGGTAATAAAAATCAAACACGGCTAACACTCGTATAGTATATAAAGTTCAGTGTTCAAAAACAAAACAGAACAAAACAGAAATGATGAAAATTATAACCAAACTGGCATAATTGTTAAAATTCATACTAATCATGACGGTGTCTGAGCGAATATGATCATGCCGAAGTTCATCGCGGCTCGCTCATCATGGCGATCTCCGGTCATCACAGTAAAGTAAGCCTCAGAAACTACATCGGCCGCCCTTCGAGTGAAAAAATAAGAGCTCGCTCTGATATCCTTTCCAATGTGTTGAGTGGAAAGTCACTTCAGTCACTGCAGCCGAGTTTTGTAGTGCTGTCATCCCGAGCGATCTTCATGTTCCGGTGAATTCGGCTGTCGTTCATTTAAAAAACACTCGCCTTGAACAGTTTGTTTTCTACCTTGTCATGTGAAAAAACCCGCGTGTTTTTATGAACCATAATTCGGCTGAAGTTCACTTAACATTTCACTTCAAGATTCTGAATTAAAAACTTCAGGCAAAAGTGTTAAATTCGACCTGCCGAATTATTTTAGTTTGCAAACTATCGCAGGTGTGAACTTTGATGGTTTTTGAACTTTGATGGTTTTTGCACTTTGATGGTTTTTTAACTTTGATGGTTTGACACTTTTGACAGCTTTTGTCTTGTACAGCCAATCAGATTATTTGAACCATTCTAACAGGGGTTCTGATTGGCTTATTGCAGCGTGCTCTATGAGAGTATAGAGCATGCTGACGACACTGTTCTTCGCTTTGGAAATAAAGTTTGTTTTGAAAATTGAAAGTAATACATGGGGAATTTAACGGATTCTTTATTATAAAACAAATAGAGAAGCCTTGACTGTGCTCTGTTCTGTTATAAAGCACTTAGGAAGCGGCTAGAGCACTCAAGAAGTGGGAAGAAACACTCGACTACGTCTCGTGTTTCTCCCTACACTTCTTTCGTGCTCTAGCCACTTCCTGCGTGCTTTATGACAGAACAGAGCACAGTCAAGGCTTCTCTATTTGTTAAATTTAACATAGAGGCCACACCCATAGTAAGTCGTGATGTTGCGGTGACATGACACCATTCCTGGGTCAAATTTCAAGTTACCGTGTAAAGGGTCACCGTAAAGATTTCAGTCAGTGAAAGATTGTGAATAAACATTTTGGTGGTGGTTAGCCTCTCATAGTATTTATTCATAACGTAAACTACCAGCACATTACTAAGTATGGCGGTGAGGCAAATCAGGTTCGCAATTGCTACCTCCATAACAATTTCTGCCCTCGAGCGGCCAAGAGGATCTGGGAAAGTTGCTTGGGACATCCTAGTCTGTAACAAATGAAGAATGTATCCATAGGAAAATTTGAATTGCTAAAGATGCTATAGATAAGGTTAATCCGTTTGAAACAATGATGAAATGTATTATGCAAGGACTTCGTTAAGGAATGAAGATATCCAACCCATCAAACTTCTTCCTTTTAAAAAAAAAAAGAGGAAATAAACTTATATAAAATCAAATTTCTAAGAGTCTGGTCTAATTTCAAAGAATAACTAATTTTCTTTTTTAACCCGTGGAGGCAGAAATATCAAGGTATCTATCAAGCTCCGGTCGAAACCTGGTCAAGACTTTTTCCAAATTGTGTTTTTCTTGCGTCGACTGACTTTCGGAACACTATAATGCAAGGAAGCCAATATGCTTGAATTATTTCATCCTTTCTTTCAAGCTGATTCAATACTTATTTCCTGATGAACAATGAGTTCAGTAACTGCAAGAAAATTACAAAGAATTAACCTATTTAGAGAGTTACCCTAACTCTACATATATTGTTCTATGATCGTGGGTAAACGGTCTTATTCGTTTTCTCGACCAAATGAATTATTCTGAAACAAAAACTGCGGAATCGTTCAACCTTTGTCGGTACTTTAATTGCCTGTTTAATATGAGAAAGCTTTCAAGACTTAATACTAAAAAAACTCAATATTCTAGGTAACCGCTGGCAAATAAATCTCGTAATTCATTTCCTTAAGGGACAGGGGTAGTTTTCTATTCTCTGGTGAGGTCATCATCTTTTACAGTGGAAATGAAAGATATCTTTGTCGTATTTCGATACCTTTGATTGGAGCGGTACGAAAAGTTGAAAACCTATAATGAGTCAAGAGAGCTTGAGGATGAGTGTCCTAAAACCAGCACAAAAGGAAATACCATGGTCGCTTTTCGAAGCAAATGACGAGGTTTATTACCACCGGTCATCTATAATATTGGATTTTCCGTTAAAACTCTAAAAAGCTTTCTCACATTAAGTAGGCAATTAAAGTGATGGCAGATGAGAAATAATTACTCAGGTTATTGTTGCATAGAGATGCATTTGATTGGGACAATGAAGGAGACTGCCTAATTATGATCATAGCATTGTGAAAAAGGTTTCTTTTTCCGTTTGCTTTTCTGGAAACTACTAAACTCACTGTTCAGACCAGGAAATGATTATGAAATCATTATGAGAGAAACAATTAAACAAGTTAAGGATAATGACTTTCTTGTGTTCTTGTGCTACGTTATGAATTATTATAGTTGAGCGCCTCTTACACGAATATCTTATCAGTCATTCCTTTTCCCCTGCGAAAGGTTCAAGATTGTGGTATGGGTGGCCGGTAAGGACAATAATCTTGATTCTCCAGCCTCACTGAGTTACTACAAACGTGAGTATTTGAGAATATGTGTACTATATATGATTTAGCGACAGACTACAAAAACGGAGAAAACTATTAAAATAATCCGAGAGAAGCGATTTCACGTCGCCAGCTTAAAATGTTATTTTCTATTTCTTGAGACTGAGAATGGTTCAATACTCAACTGCACACAAATGGTGTTTTAAACACACTTCATCTAAGAATTAAAATTCATCTGGACTAAATACGGACAATTTTTGTAGCGCTATCAAGTTGCTATTAGACAGATATCGGTAAGATCACACCGCTTTTTTATGTCCACAAGAGACACAAGAAAGAATTTTGAGGTCACATTTTCATTTCTTTTTGACACCTCATACAGTTTGTTTGCGCATTTTTAAATATGTTTTATTATATAAAAATAATGAAACCTGTTATGGAAGTCTTTATGAAATTATTCCTTTAAAAATTAAAGTTTCAGTGATCGTGGGCGGACGAGTGCTTTACAGATGAACTACACGCGGTTTTAATCACAGAAGACCTGTTAGAAATTCGAAACGACTGCAGAACTGATGATTGCAGCAACAAATTTAACGGTAGTTGGAACGCAGACGAAAACTTTTCAAGAACTGGCATGTTCCCCTCTTTTGGTTGGTGAATTACAAAAACAATCTTTTTGTTTCGCAGTTGTCAATATTCTCCTCTCCATAACTGCATTTTTTGGAAATTTTCTTATCCTTGTTGCCCTTCACAAGGAATCTTCACTTCATCCGCCGTCCAAATTTCTGTATCGTTGTCTTGCAACAACTGACCTTTTGGTTGGACTTCTTAGCCAGCCTCTTTCTGCTATTTACTATATGACGTTAGTTTGCGAAGACTGGAGTCTTTGTCGATACGCATGGGACACTGGGTACGTAACAGGCTATATATTATGTGGAGCGTCTTTGTTGACGATTATGGCCATAAGCGTGGACAGACTTCTCGCCTTGTTATTGGGGCTAAGATACAAACAAATTGTAACTTTGAGGCGCACATATATCATTGTAGCTACTTTTTGGGTTATACCTGGTGTTGCTGCTTTTTGCTATTTTCTGGATCCCCAGATTTCATTTTGGTGTAGCGTTATAGTTCTGCCGCCCTGCTTATTAATTTCAGTCGCCTCGTACGTTAAGATTTTCCGCGTTCTTCGTCGACATCACGCTCAGGTTGGAGATCATCTTCAACAAAAAACGAGGCAACCAAACGTACTGAACTTGGTGCGATTTAAAAGGGAGTGTACAGTGCACTGTGGTTCAGTTAGCCTTGGTTGTTTGTTTCCTACCATATAGTGTAATACAAATTAATATAGTTTACAGCAAAACATATTCATCCCATTCTTACGTTACTTTTGGAATAGTTTCGTCTTTAGTGTTCTTTAACTCATCTCTAAACCCATTTCTTTACTGCTGGAAGATTAGAGAAGTAAGAGAAGCAGTAAAGCAGACAATCAGACAAGCATTTTTCTGTCCATGGGGTTAAATTGTTCTCGAGGTAAAATCATATTTGTACATATAAAGCTGACCCGTTAAGACTCGTTTGTTATTAATAAATGCTCGCCAGGTATCGTTTTGAATAGGAAGAAACGGGAAGCTCGTTATATAAACCAAACTGTTGCGATGGATCGTATATTCCTGATATCAGATCTTCGCCAACAAAAAAGTAGATTAAGAAAATCGAACGACAGTCACCGATCAAATTTCTTTTCTTTTTTTTTGTTAATTTTAATTTTTAATGTAAATGTTCGTTTTAAATCCAGTAATTCAGTATGCCGCTAGTGTATACGTATTGTATACGTATCGAAAGTGGTTTTGAAGTTCTGTTTTTCACTTTCACTTCTAGTCATCTTACAAAGCCTTGTTCGTACGTATATGAAACCGTTTTCAAAAACGTTGCCGTTTAGTGATAAATATAAAATATAAACGCTTGTCCTTTTTCTATTTAAACGTTGCTAACAGAATAGATCGTAGTGACAATTTTTCAAAAGGAAAGTGTGACACCTTCTTTCAAAATAACCAAAAAGGTACTGATCCTTATGTGCATCTCCTTTTTGCAATTTACGTATAGTACCTTAGATCATAAAGTTGTAGTACCAAGTTGGTGGACAGACAACTTGATGAGGTCCTTAAAGCAGAGAGATACGAACTCTTGAAGAAAAGTGACCAGCCTAACACTCAAATGGTTGTTAAAAAGAGAAATGAGATGGTGCCTAAAGTGCTTTAAGAAGTGTAAATTATATTGAGGCCAAAGACATTATGGACATCACTGAGGCGGAAATATCACTCTGTTCTTGTCTGAAATTCCACGTCCTGTGCACAAGCTAGCTGCCCAGAACGGCATGTTGAGGGTTCCCATGAAGATATCAGTCAGTGAAAGATTAAGACTAAGAGGGTCTGAGCAACTTGCTGGAGACATCCTTGTAAACTCAAAACATAAAAGCAAACCAGAATTTGAATTCTTTAAAATGCTACTGGGTTCTTTACCCGAGAGTCATATTGATAAATTGAGTATGCAATCGTTTAGGGTGACAAAGTTCAAGTTATCCGACCAAGTTTCTTTCTCTTAAAAAAAATGGAAAAAAATGAAACAATAAGAATGAAAAGAATAAAAATTTGATAATTTTTCCACTTTTAGATATTCTCCCTTCAAGCGCCGGATAAATGGGACCCATGTCTTGCAACATATGAAGCCTTTGGCCTCGCTACTGACTTATCAATGGCAAACAAAACCCTATAACAATACGAAATGCGTATTCCTGATCATTCTTTTTATGTGTGTTATAATTCTAAGGATAATATGATTTGTTCTAGTTGAACTACAGAATGATGAAAGAAAAATTATTGCTTTGTTGTTGTTTTCTTTTTTCAGAACTGATATAAAGCTGAGGTAGCCGGCCATCATCCTCTCTTCACTGCACAAACCCAGTAAAATCTCAGTATTGATTTGAGAGTGGATTTTGTTCATAGTTTTCCGCTGAAGCATACGTAATAAACATACTTCATAGAGTCCACGCATATTTTCAAAATACTCACGTTGTTTTCGGCTCATTGAAGCAGAATTATCAAAATATACATCAAACTCAGGTTGAAGCCTGGTCGAGGCCGTTTTCATCTTAATTCCATCGTCTCTGCATCCAACGACACCACAATTTTGGAGATGATGCAGCGAAAGAGAATTATTGCTAAAATTTCCGTGCAAGTGTCGTAAAGATCCAATTTTATTGATACTGTAACACGAAAACTGAAGAAAGCCATAATCCTTGATTTATTCCATCGTTTCTTTTCTAATGATTCGCAAGTTACTTCCCGGTCTGAACAGCTGGTTAAGTAGTTTCAAGTAAAGCGCTTAGATATGGAATTTCCCTTTGAGTGTTTAACTCGATAGCTCACGAGCGAGCGCAGCGAATGAGTGAGATGTCGAGTTGATCACGAGAAGAAAAATTCCATATCTACAAGCAACCATGTATTATTTTGTTTATCATATAAACACAATAGCCCTCTACTGAGAAGAAAAACTGACTTCATTAATGAATGAAAATAAATGAATCGACAATCCCCGAGTAACAATCGTGAAGTGCAGTGGCGCTAACTCTAAAGATGGAAAAATGCTTTGAATCATGATTACAAAAACAACAATGGTCGTAATTTTGAATTAACAAAATTCTCATTTATTGACTTTCTCCTCACCGAAAGAAGAAGTCTTTTAGATAAACTGCCAAAATCGACCTGTGATAAATCTTCAAGTTGTCGATTTTCATTCTCAGCTGAGAGAAATACTAACACCAAAGCCACTGAATATGTAACTTTCGGTTTTTCTTTCAGTGTATTGATTTCCTTCCCCTTCTAAGAAAGTTACAACCACACAGTCTGTCAGCGATACTGATTTTTTTAGTGTTTTAGCCGCCACAATTCGAGAAAGCTCCGACAAACAACTTGTATTGATAATCGTGAAGGCTTTGCTGTTCATTCATCAACCTGACCTGGTGGCGCCAAAGGCGAGTGATGTGTCAGCAGCTGATTGGCTATATCAACACACGTGAAAAAATACGTGTAGTTACGGCTTTTCTCAGAGCCGGACATCCCTGTATAACATCGCAGTTTATGTGATAAATATGTTTATTGAATATGCAGTTAAGTAGAAACTTTGGACAAAAACTAACATCACCATCATGCAATCATGACTTTCTTAATAGTGTACTGAAAGAAGCGACGGCAATGGCCTGGAAGCTTTGCTGAGTTTTTGTTCAGACTTAAAGAAAAAATTAATGTTGTCAATTTTATTTTTTCCTTTTCCAAGATAGTAATAAGATTGATGCTTGAATATTGCAAGCCCATCTTTCTAATTATCCATTTTCTGAAATAAAAAGGTTTTAAAAGGAGGAAAAGGATCAAATGATTCACCGGCAGCAATAATTTTAATAATCTTATTGCATTATATATCTGAATTCAATTTAATGTTTAGTTTTGTTTTTCATGTTTACTGCAACTTGAATAACATTCAAAGATATCTCTAACAATTTCGCAACATTCTCTTAATCGCTTAAACGCAGAAACTTCTTTGAAGGTAACCCTCGTCATTCTGATTCGCCTGACTTCCGCACTTGGCAACGTACTGATTGCTTTTGTTATAAATAAATGAGAAGAGAGGATACATATTTTCAAATACTGAATGCATCAATGTGCCGAATCATTTTCCTTTTCCCTGTTATGCTAGTTTTAAATTCAACCAAAAAAAATTTAAAAAATGGATCAGATAATCGTTAGCAATTGAAGTTCCTGAGGTACTGTTTACTTGGAAATCATTGATTGGGCTCAAAATCTGGATACAGTCTGTATGGATTGGCACTCGGAATGAACAATCTTTAAAGGAAATCAAAAGAATCCATACGGAGCAGCTTAATCTTACAAAGCCATGACCATTTCATGTCTTTACTTTGAAAAAGCTTCTCTCTGGATAATTTTCATGTCTCAAAGTCTTTCCTGGCTAAAAACGTGTGAGCCATGAAAGAGACAAATGTGGGTTTCCTAACGCCTAAGGCCTTGAAATGAGTTGTTTACTGTGTGTCGTGGACGTTTTGCGAATTGCAACCCGTTGCGTTTAAACACTTCAGAGAACAAATAATCGCCCCTGCCCTTTTGAACACAACGTAAGAAAAGCAATGAAGAGAAAAAAAAAAAAGGAAAAAAGGTCAAACAAACATTGACTTTTGATTGATTACTAGAACGCTTAAGATTAGTCAATCTTGCATCCTATGGAGGAAAACATATCTTCATGAGAAATCATGGCCAGCTTACTGACACCCGTACTCTGATGCAGAAACTCACGATTTAGAAAGAACATGTTTTCCGAATTTACTTGCAATGAAAAACGCTAAAATGTCTTCTAGACAGTCTAACAAAAGTAAAACACGATGATCTCTCATTTAATTCTTAAGTGCAATATTTCCTTTCATTTGAAACCTTTTAGTAATCAAATCTGTTTGTGGAAGATAGGCGAATACTGGCTTCGTTCTGTTTTTACGTATTTGAGGTCGGACGCGAGACTAGCCTCGGTCCATAAAACGAAAAACCGGACGAAATTGGGTTTTATTGGGCGACATGCACTTTACGCAGGGTAAATAAAAATTTGCAGTTATGGCCACATAAACTTAAAAAATATATCATAAACAGGTAATTTTGAACTGCAGAATAAAAGAGAAATTATTCGGCACATTATTCTCAGCTTATTTGAAGTGATTTATTGGAATGTGATCACTACAGGTAATAGACTAACAGTAAAAAAAAAAATTATAATAACTTGAGGACAAAAAAATTGCAGCAGAAATTGAAATGAGTTTTTCAGTTGTTTGCATCTGTTCCAAAAAGCATTTTTGTTTACAGTGGAAATAATTGCAAACAAGACGATCTAAGATCGTAAGTCGGGCTACAGGTAGACGCGCTGTTACAAGTGTTGACCATTCACGGTGCGCAGTGGTTCTAAAAGAAATACGGAGGTACCATGGTCCTGGTTTGTGGGCGTAACGTAAAATTTGTTCACCTCAGAGAGGCACCAATTCTACAACAACACACTGTCACATACTTCTGCTGCAATACCCTGACAGGTATCACAGAGGCTGCTGCTTTAGACCTTTTGAGGCTGAACAGCCCAAGAGGTACAAACCCGCCCTTTTTAACCTCTAAAAGCTACGATGAGCACCTCAGTCCCTTTCTAACAAAGCGTCGTCAGAACGGGTCAATTTTTCTGTTTGTTCAAGCGTGAAATATTCAACTTTGTCTAGACAAACTGTCGCGTTTCATCATTTACAATTATGGAAAATCCGTACTGCCAAGCACCGACTTTAATTTGAACGCGTGATAAGGCTATACAAACGACATTAAACAGGATTTGGCGGAAAATAAATGTTTGTTCTCTCCTGCTACAATGCTATAAATTTCATTTCCTGATGACTGTTCATTATTATCATCTACCATCACAGGATAGTTAAGGATAATGGATTGCAAGCATGCCTGATTGATTGGAATTCTATGCTCATTTAAAGGGTCTTCAGTTTCTTCATTATTATCGTTTGAGTCATTTAAGTCATTAATTTGATTTTGGAATGAGGATTTTTCCTGATTTACTGGTATTGAATCTTCAGTGTCTTCTACACAATCATCTGTAACTGAATTTTTTTACATGGGCGCATATATACATGACCTCTGAATTGTAACTTTCTTTTGAGTTTTAACAGGATTATACCAGATCTCTCAGGAGGAGGCAAGCTCGACTGGTGTATCTTCAACAAACATGTTGTTTATCATAGCTTGAAAAGGAACTTTACCTTGTTTAACTTTTGAGTTACATGTGTTACAAATATACTCCTTACCATCAAATGAAGTCTGAATGCTAAAATAGTGTTGATTGGAGTATTTAGTACTTAAGAAGTTTTTAACTGATTTCTTATACAGCATTCTATTGCATACACAGCATACATAATAAGGACCTCTCTGATTTTCTCTTTGAATTCTTTAATGCAGACATCAATAGTTGGGATTGTCTCACTCTCATGCTGTTGTCTAACTTTGTATTTGATTTTATTTTTTAGAACCTATCTGCTGCAGTCTTTTCTTTTTTGGAGCAGGTTTCATGTTGTCTTAATTACATGTTTGTCTGTGCTTTTCCATGATGTGTTTGATTTGATGAAGGTCCATATTAGATGTGCACGACAAAAATTGCATTTCATAGTGAACAATATCTGTTATAAGTTTCTTTGTAACAATGTTAGAAATAGCTTGTACTCATGGTGGTATACCACTTATTTTTATTTGTTGTATTGCAGGTTCACAAGTATCTTCATAGGTCAATAAGGAGAACATGTACTTTGCTCTGACTGTTTGTTGAAAAATACAAGTAATACAGTAACTTGCAAGCCACAATAAGAAACCTGTATTTCCTCTGTAGTTGTTGAAAATTAAGTTTTCCAACTTGTTTTTTGTATTGTTTAAACTAGTGGATAACATCCCATAGCTTTGAGCTTTAAGTTGAACTGATATCTCAACTCCACAAATATCAAGACTCGTGTATAAATCTGCCATTTTTAGACACCTGTTGATGCCCATGTTATGATATAATTTATTTCCTTGGTCAGCTATGCAACAAAGGGTTCTGGAATTCCAATAACTACAAGACTTTGCCACTGATTAATACATTGCATAAAGCCCCACAGCAGAACATTGTTTGCAGGAGCAGTTGTGTTCTTCTCTCAAATTGTTCACTCTAGTTACTTCATATGTACTAATCTGCACTCTTCTAAGTTCATAATTGTCACTGAAGGAGTGTATAATAGTCTGGAAACACTGTACTAAGCCCTGAATAGATGGTACTTCTAATAGTACACATGTACCTGAGGAATGGCTTCTACCATATTCGTCTCTTGCACGAGAGTCAAATATCTTATAACTCCCATTATCAGTATGATAGATACTGACACGGATACATTCTATTGCCAGTATAAATGAAGAGTAATTTTGTGATAGGAGTGATTCAAAAGCCCTGTCTCTAGATATACTGTACTGATATCCCTCAATTATTGAATTACAATGATGTAGATTACCAGTGTAGCTTTCACTATTAATTAAGTTGGTAGTTTTCCTCAGGCAATGCAATCATTGACGGTAATTCAGTTTGCATTAAATACACTTGCCCTGTACATTGTGACAGTGTTGAATATAATTGATTACCCATCTCCAAAATTTGTACCAGGTCACCACAGGTATGTATTCCTTTTATCTTATAATAAATCAAAGCAATCAAACTCATAGCAAACACGTTGTTTTCCAGCATTTTCACCAAAGTACATAATATCACCTTGACTATAAGGTGCCTTGATTGTTAGAGTAGGATCAATACCATATATAGGAGGCCCAGGATTTGTTTCAATGTCATTACACAGATTCAGTGTAGCACAATGACCTCTGTGGCTCGCATTCTTGTACACGCTTAATAATGTATTACAGCTATACAAAGATAGATATTTGCCCAAAGACTCTCGACAACTCGACGATTTTCGATTCAGTGTTGACCGTGTAGAATGCCATTTTTTTCTCATCTTTTGTACAAACTTGATACTGTCATTATTGCTCCTTGTTCTAAGTCTGAATTTGACGTAGCGATACATTTTTGACGAGACAGGAATGTTTTTAAGAATTCGCCTGCACACTAACTTCTTTTATTTGCTTGTTTTTACGTGAGAACTTTTCTAGTTTCTTTACAGGTATTCTGCTAGGCTCACGATCGAATCGTCTTCGCACATGGAAATCACCATTGTTAATATTACAATGATTAACAAACATCGCATAACGAGAACTGAATTCTTTTGCATATTTTATTTCCTTTGCAACATCATTTTGTTGTATACACAACGCTGATTCGCCACACTTTTGTTCTATACATGGCGCTACATTGTCCAATACATCATCACATTCATTTGACACCACTTCGTTTGGTACCAAACAAACATTCCTGCTAATAGTGGTACCAGTTGCTGCGTTGACCAAGGTAAAAGTGTCTCTCCCCTGGGACTGAATGATAACATGCTTAGCCGGGTGAAATTGCTCGCTCGCTCGATAAGACATAAGAATTTTGGGTAATTCCTTTTCCCATGATTTGCCTTCCGATATTGCAGCGCGAAAATTTTTTTAAGGTACCGATGAAATCGCTCTAATTTTCCATTGCTTCTAGCAAAATACGGCGAAGCGCGAGTATGCTTAATACCGCACGTTTTCAGAAAGTTTTCAAATTCTGCGCTTACAAATTGTTTACCATTGTCAGAAACCAACTCTTCTGGAAAACCAAATCTGGCAAAAATATCTGTCAGAACTCGAATGACCTCACGAGAGGTGATTTGTCGCAGTATGTGCGCCTCCGGATATGACGAATAATAATCGATGTATGTCAAAATAAATTTCCCGTTTACTGGACCAACGATATCTACTGCGCCCTTTACCCAAGGACCACGAGGTAACGATGCGGGCAGGAGAGGCGTGTACTTGTTTAACGGTTGATTTAAAACACATGCACGACAATTTTTAATCATTGCCTCTGCTGCGCTGTCCATTCCAGGCCAAAAGAATCGTGACCTGAGAAACTGTTTAGTTTTGACAATTCCTGGTGCGTCTCATGCGAGAGCTTAAGAATTTTCTTTTGCAGTGACGAAGGAACAACAATTCGATTTCCTCTGAGAATAACTCCTTCATAAGCAGATAATTCATCCTTAACCGCTTTAAACGGTTTCAGTTTTTCGTCGCGCGACCACTTGCCATCTTGAATATGCTCGATTAATTTGGACAAAGTGTCATCTCTGCGTGTTTCGCGGCTCATTTCGGCAAGAGTGACAGCTTGCAGGTCTAACATGTTGGTGTCATAAACAACCCTAACATAATTCTCGCAAACAGTTCCGCTATCGGTGTAGTTTTCACACTTCGAAGGAAGTCGAGACAGTGAATCTGCAGTGTTGTCCTTTCCCGATACATGTTGTATATGGAAATTGTACTGATGCAATCTCCAGGCCAAACGTTGAATTCGTGGTGGCAGGACTTTGCTGGACTGCGGATCAAACATGCTGGACAGAGGATTGTTGTCAGTAAGTAGCGTAAAATTGATTCCGAACAAATAATTGTGCAGGCGTTCGACTGCCCATACGCATCCAAGCGCTTCGCGTTCGATTTGCGAATATCTTCGTTCGGTAGGCGTAAGTGATCGACTTATGTGGGCGATTGGTTTTCGCTCGCCGTTAGTTTGGTCTTGAAGCAGGATTGCTCCTAAACCTACTGGACTAGCATCGGTGATCAAATACGTAGGAGAGTTTAAGCGAAAACATGCGAGAACGGGCTCGCAAGACAACACTTCCTTAAGGGCTTCGAGTGCCTCTTTTTGCTCCTTTTCCCACGAAAATTTTACTTCGCTCCGAATTAACTTTCGCAAAGGTTCCACGATGTTCGCGTAATTCGGTATGAATTTGGAAACATAACCGCACGTTCCAAGAAATGACCTAAGATCTGATACATTCTTTGGCGGTGGTGTAGCTTTTATTGCTTTGCACTTTTTCGGATCCGGCTTAATACCATCGGCAGATACTACATGGCCTAACACCGAAATCTTGGTAACGCCGAATTCACACTTGCTTTGATTTAGCCTTAAGTTGTTCGCACGACATCTCTCGAAAACTTTACGGAGCCGGTTAATGAGTTCTTCCATTGTCACAGCGTGCACGATGACATCGTCGATAGAGATTTTAACTCCGTCGATTCCGAACAAAATTTGTTCCATCATCTTTTGGAAAGCTTCGCTTGCATCACTAAGACCGAAGGGAGTACGCTTAAACCTAAAACAACCACGAGGCGTGATGAAGGTAGTGATGTACCGCGACTCTTTAGCTAGCGTAAGCTGAAAAAAACCACTCTTCGCATCGATTTTTGCAAAATACTTCGAACCGTGCATAGCTTGTAAAGTGTCATCTACCTTAGGTAATAGGTGTCGTTCCCTAATTACAGCCTTATTTACTTCCCTGAGGTCACAACACACTCTTATTTCCCCCGATTTCTTTGGGACGATTACTAAGTTAGAGACCCATGGGCTGGCCTCTGTGACCTCCTCAATGATGTTATTTTCGACCATCTTGTCTAGCTCGTTGTTAACTGCTTCAATTTGGCTAAATGGTATACGCCTTGATCGTTGACTAACAGGTTTGACGCTAGAGTCAATAGAAATTTTGTGCTCAAAGCTGGCCACTTTACCTATCCCATGAAATATTTCGTCAAATTCACGTAGTAAAGAATCTAATTCACTATTTTCACTAGTCTTAGGAAAACTTGGCTTGTCTTGAACGAGGTTTACACTAATTATCTCTAAATTGAAACTTGAATCCCTCCCAAGGAGTGACTCTGAATGCCCTTGTATAACATATACATTTACTCTTATTTCTTTCTTTCCTACTTTGATAGTGGCAGTAAAATAGCCTTTGCAATTTAATGGATCTTTCTGTCCATAATCAATAAATCGCTTTTTGCTTGGTCTGAGTTCATGAGACTTAAATTTAGCATTGTACAATTGTGACGAGATAATATTGTACTTACATCCGGTGTCTACTATCATGCGGATCTTTTGTCCGTCCATTTTCACTTGGACTGAACTGTCCTCATTGTTCATTGAGAATACAGGCTCATTCTCGTCCGTTCTTTCCTCACAAAACCATTCTGCCGCTTTGAGGTTTCGAACTTTCCTGTCCGTCTTCTTGGGGTTCTTTCGTGACTTTTTCCTTGTTTCCGGTTTGCTTTCTGATCTTGCTTGCTTGATTTGCAGACCCGGGCAAGATGACCCACTTTCTTGCAGGAATTGCATCTCGAGTTGATCGCACCGCATTCGTTAGGACTGTGACCATCCAATCCGCCACATCTGTAACAGATGAACCTTTTTTCGTCCGCTCCATCGGTAGGCTTTTTGGCGTTGACTTTGTCGACTGGTATGGGGTCTTCCTTGGTGCCCTTTGTAATCATGCTGGCATCTTTCCTTGACGATTCTTCGCTCCTGGCCACTTTCATCGTTTTCGTCAGGTCCAGATCGTCTTGAGTCAGTAACTTTTGTCGAAGGCTTTTCGACGCGCACTTTTCAACGATCTGGTTCCTTATCATCTCTTCTTCGAGTGTGCCAAACTCGCACGATTTCGCAAGTTCTCTGAGTGCTGCAAGGTAGCTATCTATCGGCTCGTCTGGCCTCTGTTCCCTGGATCGGAACTTGTACCTTTCAGACACCACGTTTCGTTTTGGCGCAAAGTAGTTTTGAAGAGCTAGTTTCGCATCTTCAAGTTTTTTATGTTTGCCAGGCAGGGTTCTGAAGATCCTTTGCACAGCGGGCCGTGCAGGCAGGAAGGTCGCTCGCTGGACTTTGTCGTCCTTGTCGGAGAGCTCGGAAGCCACTGAGTATATATCAAAGGAACTCACCCAGTGCTGCCATTCGCAATACAAGTCGGCTGCGTCGATGTTGAACGGCTGTGGCGTAGAAAGTCCCGTCCGTTCCATCTAGCTCAAGGAGTACGTTATTGGCTTTTAATCCTCGTCGCCAGTATGTTGTGTCGTCTAGACTCAGTCAAGTTACTCCTTTCATTGCTATTGCTCAACTGAATTTTATTAAAGAATCAACAAGCTATATTCACAATACAATACTAGGAATCAGTAATACTACTTTTACATAGGAATGTACTTTTACAATCATGTACCGATCGTGTCTTACAGGATAAAGCGTGATTATAGTAACGCTTAGGTAACGCAATACACTACATCAACAATATGAGAATGAAAGATACGCACAAAAGCGACAAAACTAATGGAACAAATGGAAAAATAACAGCTAATAATGTACTCTGTTTGAGCAAAATCATAACGAATGTGAGCTTAAAAATCACGATAGAGGTCACATAAATATAACAAAAAGACTCACTAAAGCCAGTTGAAAACTTTTACAGGGTTGAATTATATAATCATTTGTTATCCAAAAATAGGTGTCATTTCGTCACTAGCAGTTTCCATGGAAACGCTTTCATAGGATTATTCAGACGCATTTTTTAGCTTAGGGCTCAAATAATTTGAAAACTAACTCGGTGACCCCGTGATTTTTCTTAGTGATTGCTTTTGGCACTTGAATAGGAAAATACGCAAAGATTTTTAAAAAAGTTCTACGGAGCGGAATTTCAGAAAATTTTGGAAAAGGCAATTTTCACGCATCACAAATGTCCTTCCGTAGAGTTTCCTAGTTTTTTTCTGACGATTCCTTTCAACGTTGACAATTGCGTGTGCTCTCGACTAGTCCTCTCTTACCAAACCTTGTGTACAGTTTGTGAAGGTCATCGTAAGAGAGACCACTGTCAGCGATGCTTTGTGCCATTGATCTTTTAATTGGTCCGGTGTCGGTTACGTTGAACAAGTTGTCACTGAGAAGAAGTTCGAGGCGTTGATCTAGGTAGAGCATGTTTGCCACTGCGTGGGGAGCACTGATGACACTCGAATTCTCAACGATGTTTTTCCTGGAGAGGCTTAATGACAATTCAAAAAAAGTATTTCTTCAGCGCCCTGACATCTTCTAAAGCATCATAGGCGTCAAATTGTTCCTTGAACAAATGGTTATAAATGCTGCTTTGGTTTGGTTTGCAGTATCCACCAGAATCGAGCTCCAGTGCTTTGTGTTTGTTTTTAATCAGTTTTTTCATTAGATGTGGACTATCCGCATAGTAGACATTCATGTCAGTAATACCATCCTTGAAGTTTTTATCACTATTTCTTAGGAGAATAGGGACATCGAACGTTGCAGAATTATGACCAATTAAAACAATTATTTGATTTTCATGTCGCTCAGAAGACTTGATTTTAGTTATAAAAGTCGGGAAGTCACGAAGTGCTTCCTCTATGGCTATACTTTCGACAGGAATGTTTCCTTGGCACAATGTCCAATATTGGTTTGTGCCACCCCACATGGTACTCAAAAATCATTCCTTTCACTAACTCCATAAAAACAAGTTTTGCGGTTCTTAGAACCAATGGTGCCATTAAGACTTTCATTTCTCTGTGAATTAGCACATGGGGTCAGTTAATTCACGACAGTGTCAGTAGATTATTTGTCCAGAACGTCACTTAAGGCTTTTTTTAGGGAATCTCCAGAGAGATTTTTGCCATTTGGCAAGTCTGTGTGTTTGTAGGCAACAGGATTTTGCTTGAAACCACACCATGAAACATTACAACAAGTATGCTCCCCAAAGGCATGGGGAATAATGTTTTTGAGACCTTGCTTTAAAGATTCAGGATCTCCCACATTTTGGCTGCCACAAAAACTGAAGCACTTGGTGATGTAATTAACTGAGCAATTTGATCCTTTGAAGTGGTCTCTAAGACTGTATAGTCTAGTATTAAGGGATCTCTTGGCATGAACAACATCAGACCATTTCTCAACACCATAAGGGACTTTGTTCTTTGCCTGCAAGGGTTGTTGAGTCATCATCCCCTACATAAATTGAAAATTTGACTCCAGATTGAGGAGCTTTTCTCTACAGTCCACAGACAACATCCCTTTCCATTTATTTATTATGATGATCCATTGTGATTTTTTCGACAATCATCCTTTTTTTCTTTCCCAGTTAATTTGTTATGGCTACATACTCAACACATCTTGCATCTTGTGGAGTAACTCACAACTTTTCCAGTAGCAAGACCCACAGCAGTCCCATGACCAGTTGCAGAGTTGTGTCCCCTTCCCCTTTTTTGCCAACCCATATCATGAGACACAGCTACTCCAGAGAAATGGTCTGCAGATAGACCAGAAGATTTCTCAGCAATTTTTTTTTTCTAAATTTAAATTAAATTTACAGCTATCTGTAGCAACCATCTCTTGAGCATTTCCAACCTCTCTTTCTCTTCTTTTAAACAGGTTATGATTCATTGTTGGTACATTCCTTGTAGAGAGCAAATTATTTAGGTGGGTATTCCCTATGCCAGCATGTAGGGATCCCAATACTGCCCTTGTGTTGATATTGCTAACAAGATGACCATGGCTTCCAGCTCTGTGTTGAGCAGAGGATTTTACTTCATTTAGGTGACCACGGAAGCTGCACTTTTAATGCTGAAGATACTACTGAGACCACTTTGTTTTTCTTCCACAATGTTTACAAGGGATAATGGACCTGTGGGTGCAATAAATGGCCTAGCGATTAAAGTCATTTATTTATGCATAGATTGAAGCAAATGGTTAGAGGAAAGCAAACACATTATTGTACTCTGAAATTTGACCAGCAAGAGTTGTCATATTTGAGCCTGTCTAAATGCCTATATTCAATAGCTGAAAAAAGTTTCCTGCACTGTGTTAAACAATACTTGTAATATTTTAAAATATTTTATTTTACCTAAAAATTATTTTACCCACCTTATGGTTGGGAACTTATCGTCACTTACACAACAATACCAGAGACAAACGTTTTAATATTCTCATATGAGATTTATAAAAAGATCTATTATTTTTACTGACTTATTTTGTTTTTTGTGTTTTCTAAGACTCCTACAGGAACTTACCTCTTTTGCAGCTTGAGCAAGATTTCAACTCATTTCGAAGAACTGGAAGTTCAATCAGTCTTGTACCACAAATATCAACCACATCTTTGGTGTGCTGTAACGATAAAATTTTTGCTTAGCTATTTGATTTCGGGTATTTGATTATCAAGAATCAAAAGAAGAAAAGGAAGGAAGAAAACGTAACAAATCCCAGTCGAACCAGCCGAAATGCAACAGCGATGAAACACACATAACTTACCCGTTGTGACCTCGTTTTTATTTTCCTTGGAGATTCGCAGTCTTTTTCTTCTTCAGGCAGATTTTCTTTCACTTGAGTTCACTCTTTTTTTGCCGTCGCGAGATTTCGTATCGATTGGATTTTTCGTTTCGATGCGAAGCAACCTTTATGCCGCCTGTATACAGGTTCTATCTCCAATTGAGAAATTGTCAGATGGAGTGGATTCTTAAATCTACCATTTGATGACAAAGACTCCATTATGGCAGATAAGGGATTCATAGTTTAGGATTTGTTGCCTTTGGGAGTCAGTTTAAATTTGCCACCCTTCCTTGGAGCATCTTCTCAGATGGCTGTAGAAGATGTGGTAAAAACACAGGGAATTGCAAGTTTACCTGCAACCTGCCTTTAACAAGATTAAGAATTTTCACATCTGGGACAGAGTTGTTCTACTACATCATATGGGAATTGTAAACCAGATGTGGGCAGTGTGTGAATTCTGTTGTAATGCACAACCTAACATTGTATCAATGTGAATATCACAGGCATGAATGAATTACTTAACCCATAAATTGTCTACAAATCTCTTCTCTCCCTAGATTGTAAGGGGCTACAAATTGGGCATTAAGATAAAGACAACATTTTCCCCTCTGTTCTGACTATTTATTGTTAGGTTTGCCTCATAGTTGAGCGACTTCTTTTCTGTCTGTAAAGACCATGTTGTCTATGTTGTGTTTAAATTATCTTTGGTGCAAAATGTGTAAACCAGTTTGGTTTTAATTTTCCTTTGTATTCTTTAGCATACTTTGAAACAAAGGAGATTAAGTTTTCTTTCTTTAAAGCTGACAAAGGTTTCGGGAATACTGGTGTGTATATATATATATATATATATATATATATTTATATAATAAGCTCAGTTATGCACGCATTCTGATTGGTTCTCACTTATGATCTATTGGAGGACAGACGTATAGATGACGTCATCGATAAAACTTTTTTTAATTCTTTATTATATAAAACAAATAGATTCCAAGTTGCCATGCATCTGTTCAGTAATAGATTACAGAGGAGGTCAAAATGTGGTAAGAACATCAGTGACACACTCGGCTGCGCCTCGTGTGCCACTTTTTTGTTCTTACCACATTTTGACGTCATCTGTGATCTATTACTGAACAGATGCACAGAAACTTGGAATCTATTTGTTGAATATATATTGATATAGCTCTTTGGCATTACAAAGCTTTGCTATTGCTATTGTGCATTCTCACTAGTTTATCTAGTTCAAGTCCTCTGGCATGGCTTGGATGATACCACAATTGTGGAATCATTCGGGTTAACTTAATGCTTACACCTCCTCCCTCGGACAGAAGTCACAAAATACTCTAGGAAGATGCATGAGATATTTAAGGAGCAAAAATTCGTTTTTTATTGGTGTGCCTTTCCTAGTTTTGGGAAGGAAAGTGTTCAATTGCCAGCATGGCATAGATAGAACAGCTGGAGAGAAAAGGAAACGAAAAGATGAAGAAGAAGTACTGTATATAATAATTTCTTTTTATCCTCAACCTTTCTGTTACTGTCAACTATGGCTTGCTAATTCAAAAGGTCAAATACATGAATGGGTCATATGACATTGATCTCAGAATACTTTTATGACAAATGTGATAACAGTTCAATCTTGGCTAAATTGAAGATGGTTTAGAAGTTAACAATTATAAGAACTTTTCACTAACATATGCTGCTGATAAAGGAGAAAATATATGCAATTCTGCATTTTTTGCTTTCTATCAAGCAATCATATGTTGGCTCCTTATCACGCTATGACACTTCCGTTTTGTCACATTCCAAAAAATAACTTGAGAAATACACTGTCACTCATCTTATAATGTTATATTTACCTATTACAGAAGGCCAGAAACAAAGATTTTGTTTTCAAGAAAATAAGATTTCTTGTCCTAGACACAAGGAAGTTTGACTGCACAGATAAAAATGCGAGAAATTTTATTTTTTTCAGAGAACAAGGTAATTCTACCCATGTATAAACAGAACAAATCCGGTTTAATAAATCAGATATGTGGCATGACTCCTTTTCTTCCATCCCCACTCAAAACAAGCAAACACACCTATGGAGGTTCCAGTCTGGTCTGCAAATGAAAAGGAGGAAGGTGATCACTGCAAAATTGAGCATTGGGTTTCTTTTTTATAACATATTGATTATTGTATACTGATATCAAGAAATTAAGGTCGCAAGTAGCAGCCAGCTGAGTTATAGCTTGAGTTTTATCAAGTCCATTACTTTGCTAAATTTAGAGTAACCTTGTCTTGAGAGAGGGAAATTGAGGAGCTGTAATATACTTATCATCAATTAGGGACCACAAAGAAAAATTTATTTATAGAGACTTTTGAAGGAGAGGTGTAAGACTTTTGACAAGCTGACAGACATATAGATAAACTTTACTGCTAAATGGGTTACGATATAAAGTGCTCGGTATTCGGATCAGCTCTGGCTCAACTTAAACTTTGGTTTAGCTTCAAGTTTAATCCTTTGTGGTTTCCTTTCTCTGTGTTTATTTTTCAAGTTATGTTACACAGAAGAACACAAAAATGACAAGGAGTGCTTTTGAATATTAAGAGGTTGGAATAAGCAAGAAACCAAAACTGAATTTTAAACAGTACAAAGTTAATTTGATCTTCCAATGTTATTTAATTTTAACCATTAATAGAATTTGCTATTTAAATTTATCCCCTCCATTTTTCTGGATATTGTGAGCAAAAACGAACAATTATCACAAAATGCATGGTATACAATGGTTTGATTCACCAATGTGGCAAAGGCCTTTGACTGTCTATCCATAAGAAGGGAAATAATTTGTAAAATGTAAGACATTCTGCATCTTGAGTATATACTTATTCATCCATGTGAAATTAAAGGTTACTTGAAATAAATGTGAAAGATTTATAGGATTTTCAGACCCCTGATAACAATTACTGATGTGCTGATTTGTTGTACTTAAAGGTTATGATTTTAGCGGAAATAGTGGAAGAAACTTTGGACCTGGAATTTTGTTGCAAATGTCTGTTTAAGTCAATTTATGTCAGTTAAAAACTCTCCTGTTTCAAGATTACATGATTGCCACACCAGAACCTTTTGTATTCTATATTGGGCACCATGTTATGATTATGGTTTCAATAATAAAAGGTGCTGACCTGGGAACTTTGCAAAATATCTCTACATACAAAGAAATAGATTGTGGTTATGTACTCCAAATAGCAGGTCACATCAGTCTTCTGTAAAGGAAGTAGCAGAAATTTCCATGGTGGTTTTGGTGGATGGAGAGAAACATCCACCAAAACCACTTTATTCTATGTGTTATGAGTTATGATAATCATTATGAACGTTTCGTCGGTCAACAATTGTGCACCGTAAAAAATAATTAGCCAGAGCACTAACTGTCAATTAGTGGTATAAACCTTTTGTCTCCCTGAACATCTAACAGTGGCTATAGATAAAATTAAAAAAATATATTGTTGATGGTTTTGGTCAAAGTTTTGGTCAAAGTTTTGGTGGATGTTCCCTAATGACATCCACCAAAACTACGTAACATCTGGGCACCTTTTAAATACGTGAAATATCTGCATAAAATTGCTTAAAATGTTTTATAATACTACAATCGAACAATAAATTAATACTTACCATTTCTTGAGTAAAAAGTTTTGACGCAATTTCCCAAACAAATAATACACTTAGGTCGTCGGAATACTGAAGTCGGCACGCTGTCGTAGCTTCGTAATTTTCACTTAGTATAACAAGTCATGAGTTGTCCATCATTCCATCTCGGTCCCTCTCGACCAATCCAATGCTGGAAAGAAAGTTGCGCCTTCATTACGTATCTGCGGTATTCCCCATTGCACGTGACTGAGCCTTGTAGAAAGACCTGAGGGTAAATCGAGAATCGGTCGCCCGACTAATATTTTTTGACCCTTTACGGTGGCTAATTTACGTTTTCAACCCAGTTGTTAACACTAAATTACCTGCTGTACTCTCCCACCGACGCAGCACCACAGTTTCTTTAGAAACTTACTCCTAATATTCAGTAAGCAGGCTTAAAAGTCAATCGGCTTTTGAAGGTGCTGTCATAGGAAGAAATCCATCACTATTTACTTACTAGGAAATAGCTTCTTAGTATTTATGGAGGATCGAAAAGACAATCCACCGGAAGAAAATGCCAAACTCGACACAAATGGAATGTGTAGGGGGAGATCTTCGATTCTCCATGTAGAAAAAGATGATAACACCAATTCTGGGCTTCGGTCTACGCAATCAGAACAGTATACAGGAGATGTTTCTTCCGATTTAGTAGAGCTCAGCAGTGATGATGAAGTTCAAATCAATGTGAAAAGAAAATCATCCGAGAAAAATCTGCAAGCAGATGATCAATGTTCTTCTGGAAGGACTAGTCCGGAAGATGAAACATGTTCGATTTGTCTCTCGGAATATGAGAACAAAGCACACCTTGATAAGTGCTGTCGTATCCTTTTAACGAGTGAAGTATGAGTTTAGATGCGTGAATGAGCTTGAGGTATAGATTCGATGAAAATAAACTGCTTTCTATGAAATCCAGTAGCAAAGTGTAACAATCACCCAGTTTCATGAGGGTTTGATTTGTGCAAATTAGACATTTACCCTCCTTGTATGTGTTGGGTAAACTGTACAATGATATTGCTTTCATGGAATTTACGTGGGTTGAGGGGTCGGGTGTTTCATTTTGTGTATCCTTTTTTTATATTACTATATTTTTTACTCGTTTCTCCTGCAGTTTAAAACTAATAAAAACCCCCCCTTTCATCTCAAAGTCAGGTCAGGCATGATTCAGATTTTTGTATTCCCATCCCTTCATGGTATAATTCAAATGTTTGCGACGTCTGCCTTTAACAGAGAACCTATGCAAGTTGGACACCTATTCCAAGGTAACCCTTTAACCCCCAAGAGTGACCAGCTTCTAATTTCTCATTACAATATCACCCCTGAATCAAACATTAAGGTCACAAGAATCCATGATCAAGGGAATGATCACTTACTAAAAAAGCTCTTGATTGTTAAAAAAATTCTCCTTGTCAGCACCTCAGGAATTGTAAAGAGAACAGTATGGAGAATGTGCTTACTGATCTTTAGGGTGTAATGGGTTAATGCTATAAAACAATGTTGAACCTTAACCTATCTTGCAGATGCTTTTTGTTACTTCTGTATTTTACAATGGTCAGAAATAGTCAGGACCTGTCCCCTGTGCAAATCGAGCTTTACATCAATTATTCACAGTGTCAAATCTATGGACAATTACCAGCAGGTAATCATGATGTACACTTTGAAATTTAACCTTATAACCCAATACCTGAACCTCCAATAATACCTGAGTTTGAGTTCCCTGATGTAACAAGTTAAAAGCCAAATTTGCCCCACTTTGGTCTAGAGCTAAAGTGCATAGCTCAAGGACCATGAATGGAAAGGTATAAAATGACGAACAGTTGTAACTGCCATTTTGAACTGCCCTTAAAAAAACCCTGTAGGCCAAAAGTAGGCTGAAAGTCGGCCAGAAGTTGGCCAACAGTCAGCTGAGTATTTTCCTACAGGCTTTTGTCTGATCACTCAGTCGAGAGAAATCTTGAGAAGGACTGGTGTCAGTGATGGTGACTTACACTTTGGCAACCTTTGTAAAAGACATCAATCCTATTCTTGAATAGCCTCTTCTGAACAATCAGACTACGCGATCAGAAGACAAACTGTATCAGTGAGATATCTGAATAAAAGGGAGAACGTTTCCAAAGAAACTATGGTGCTGCATTGGTGGGAGAGTATAACAGGATAATTTAGTATTATCAACTGAGTTGATAACGTAATTTGGCCACCATAAAGAGTTTCATATCTGAAGTTTCAAGCATTAGCCCTTTGTCAGAGCATAGATCAAGGGCTAACACTTGGAATGTCAACTTTGAAACATGTTATGGTGGCTAATTTAGGTTATCAACTCAGTTGATAATGATAAATTACCTAGAACCAGTAAGATGTTATTGTACTTTTGTTGTATATCAGTTTGGTTTAAAAGAATGATCTCAGGTACTCAGACTACAGCCAGCATCAAACTTAGTCGACACAGTGTTTAAACAGATTTTTTTTTTAATGAGAAGAATAACACTTTTGTTTGCACCACGCTATAAATCATTTACAAAAGTAGTCCCTTAAAGTTCATGTAAGCAAGATACAACTTTTTTTGGGGGGGTAGGGAAGGGGCTGATTAGTTTCACTTGAAAAGGACAGAAGGGTTGAAAAGATCAATGTGTCAATTTTGTTGTGGACTGTACCTGAAGAAAATCAAAAGCAAAACAGGCAAATTCAAAATTTTTGAATGTTTGATCATCAGCATATTTGATTCAAATTATGAGTAATCAGAGGAGTGCATAGAAAAAGCCATGAGGGAGACACAGTAAGGCAATGTTATCTCATAAAATGCAACTTTTGCCTTACAATGAAAATGTCCTTTCATTTTGAAAGTAAAGGTAAAGCTACTTAAAGATTACAAGGATGTACCTGCACTCTTGAATTATTTCCAATTGACACATCTCTGAATTTCATTCTGCAATTGGGAACTTCAAGAGGCAGTGTTCATCTTTCAATTTCCAACTGTCTTTTCCAGGTATTTTGATTACAATTATCATGCCATGCACAGAAAAGTAACAACCACAGAAGGGTGTTCTGTAGGTTTAAGCCATTTCAAATAACTCTTTCTTTTGGTCTCAGCATTTTCTCTCCAAAAGTGATGGGAGAGGTTTCCGCTACAGAACAATACTAACTGAACGACACAGACAACAGCAGCAACAGCAGATGCAGAGTCAACGACACCAGTGGAATGAGACTAGCATCAGGGGGCAGCTAGCTAGACGACGGGCGACTCGTGCCGCAGCACAAAGAGATAGAAATACACGGAGTTTTGAAAGGAGAAGGTACTCTCTTGTATCTGTTTACATGTGCAGGCCTGTACCTAGATGTGGAATTGATACACACTAAAGACTAAGCTTTGAGTCAAGATAATGGCTTTTCCCTCCTCTTCCTCCCCCCCCCCCACCCCTTAGGGGTCATCAAAGAGTAATTTCTCCTTGCAGTACCACTACATGGTCAAGCCTTAGTGTATTTGTGCATGCAAATGCATGTAGAGAATGAAAAAAGATGAAATAAATACACACATTTTAGTGTAAAGTACTACTCATGTAGGATATTGATCAAATGAAGCCTTTAAGTGCTACTGTGGTTCTTTCTTTATTCACTCCGAGCTTTCGCCGTTCTACGGCATCATCAGGGAGTAACATGTAATTTTTTTCTTATGGCATGTAGGTAACTGCATGCACTGGAAGCTTGTGCAACCACAATTTACATGCACCTTATGCTCATGGGGTCCTGCAGTACATGTGGGCGTTGCTGTATATTAGAATTTTCTCAAATACACACCAGTACAATGAATTAAGTGTTATACTTTTGTTCAACACAGGACCATATACAGAAATAACTTACGGGTGCAAAGAGTTACTCAGACAGGACCTCCAAAGCAGAGAGATATTTGTAAGTTTTGAGATTATCACACAATATAAGGCTTGATGTTATTTTTATTTCCAAGTTTTGGATACAATATTCACAAACGATAGGGTAAGGGATAGGATATTAAAACAAGGACATCTATTTATGACTAAATAAAGTCAATACAATATCAAGTTCTTAACTTGTATTCATTATCTGAATATTTTAGTCATATATACTAAAACAGGGGAAATTGTTGAAGACACACTCTGATTGACAACTTAAACTCCAAATATCCCTCACTATTGACCTCTGAACGACACATGCGTCTGAAAATACTGTAATCGCTGCAGGAATAAATTGGTTAAATTCATATTGGTTTGCTCAGTATATTATATCATTGTTTTAGTCAACACTTAAACAATTATACACCTCTGTGTCGGTGGCTGGTGGTAGATATTTAGTTTGCCTCTTTTGCTTGGTGAATATCCACGTGAATAGTTGTTAATATCAGATATCAGTTACGACAGGTCTGTGGGGAGGGGGGTAAGGGGTTCATGGGGGAAGAAAGTCTAGGGGGTAACATTGCATTTTAGGGTAAAAAGAAATACTATTGGTTTCTTCATGCTACAAGACGATGTAACATGTTCGTGGTTGAGACTAAACTTGTTTTTGTTTCTCTTAGCACTAGAATTTTTACGTTCTAATCCTGCTTGCACCCACCGACTGGTTCGATGGCTTGCAAGAGATTTAAGGGCGTTGTTGAATGACGAGGAGAGTCGTGCTAGTTCTGTTCTTGAGAATATTTGGCCTCTGATCAACAAGTAAGTCATGTTTAGATGTGAGGTACTCTATGATTGTGGTGTAAGGAATGCCGTCTGTATCAGAATTACTTCTTGTAATTTAGAGAAATTTTCAACTGAATATCGGAAGTACATGTAATCCGAGATTGTATTGGTTTTGCTTTACTTCGCTCTGTTATTGGTCCAGAAAACTCGTGCCACTCTCTCAATTAACCAATGAAATGTAAAACTAAAACAAATCACGACTCGGTCGCCTGCGTTTTCCCGCGCTTTAGTCAGTTTGGTTGTTTTTACTTATACTGTAGGTCTCATTGGCTCTTAGAAGTATTTTCCTTTCTTCTGATTGGACATTGTCCTTACTTTGGTTCGAAAAGAGCTCTTTGACGCTTACTACGGCGCATAGAGAACTTATACCCCCTTAGTCAAAACAACTAAACAACTCAGTTTAAGAATTAAACCTTTCTTTTTTTTTCCCACTGAAACGAGCTTGAAGCCAAAACTTTCATATAGATAAAGGGGGTAACTTTGTAAGTTTGTAAAGAAACTGTGGTGCTGCGTGGTGCTGCGTGGTGCTGGGTGGTGCTACGTGTGCAGCGTGGTGCTGCGTGGTGCTACGTGGGTGGGTCAACTGAGTTTAAAAAGTAAATTGGCCAACGTAAAGAGTGTGAAAGCTATCGTTTCGAGCGTTAGCCATTCGTCAGAGCGAACGTAGAAGGGCTTACGCTCGAAACGTTATCAACTCAGTTGATGAGACCAAATTACCCTTTCATGTAGATAGGCTGAGTTTTTTAAATCTATACGATTACATTTTCAGGGTTGAGCTTGGTTCTGAAGAGTTTTCTAGCCAGCTGCATCCTTTCTTAGGTGACAAAACAGAACACTTTATCTACGAGTTTCTAAGCTTTGCTCGTTCGCCATTTTTTGAGATCACTGATTATGATGAGCATGCGCAGTACAGCTGGCCGAGTGAGTCAGAGCAGGAACCCAGAGGTACTTCACTAAAACATTTTCACAAACATTTTTTATGTCATGCCATACAGCCAATCAGAATTCAGGGAGTTAAATCCGTTGTAAATGCAACGTTATTAGACCTAACATTCCCTTGTTCGCTTTGTGGATTGTGTTGGCCAATGAGTTTACGTTGGCTTGGTGTATAATATTAAAACAACGGTTTTTTCGGAGGATAATCCAAGGTATAACTCTCCGAAGCGTTGCATGACTAGTGTTTCCATAAAAATCGTGTACTTAGTCGCCAAGCATTCGATTTGAAGCAAGACTGAAGGTGACCATGCTGTGATAGAGACCAGCAAATAGTTTGCATGATAACAAAGACCAACTAAGTAATTTACATGTGAGAAGCTGTAAACGTTTGTATCAAATCAAGGTCAATCTTAGCTTCACTCCTATTCAAAGGCTTGGCAACCAAGCAGGCAACTGTAAAATGGATTATACACGCTTAAATGAGAAAAGAGGAGAGTAGTATAAGGAAAATAGTTAGGAATGTTTACATTGGACTTCCGTGGTGTAACGCTCTAAACCTCTCGTTAAGGTAGAATTCTCAAAACTACTCAATGCTGACACGAAATAATATTATTAGAAATTGTTAGTGCTTACAACGCGAAATTGTTCTAAACAGTTCGGCCGTGCAATGACAGCTTCAAATCCTCAACTTGGTTGGGGAAAAATGTTAAAAAAATCAAGAAGGGTAAAGGGAGAACTTGAATCAGTTAAAGAAAAAATAATTTTTAGAGGCATTAACACAATATTAATGTCTAACGGTCCCCTTTTTACATCAGGCTGTCATACACCTGTTCCAGGCCCCTCTGGCGAAACTCTGTCGCGAACACACTTGAACAGAGATTCTCCAGCGTTGCAAACTGCAAACAACACGTGGTGTCCAAGCTCATCACCAGGCATATCCGGACTAAATGGTGGAGCTGGTTTGAAAAGGTCTGCGACCATCTCTTCGTCGAACTCATCAGTTAGTCCGGTACTCGACATTCCAAGGCAATTTGCACGAAGGAAGGAAGGGTCTGGATCGCCGTCAAAATCTGGATTACAACTGCTGTCTAAAGGAAAGGGAGTTTTTCAAGGAGATAAACGTTCGCGAAGTCACTCATCAAAATCTAGCGAAAGACGGCGGAGAGATGATATTCAACGCTTATCCCCGTCAAGAAAGTCTGGTAAGCACAGTCAAGAAAAGACAAGAAAGTCCCCTTTAAGTCCATCCCAGACTCACTGCAAACGTAAAACGCGCGACGAGAACATTGACAGGAGACGAACAAAGGTGTATGGTCAATCTAGTTCAAGATCGGAGTCTTCCTCTCGAAACTCCAGATCACGGCACTCACGATCACCGAAATCACGGACAAGGGACTCACGATCACGAGAATCACGATCAAGATTAATGTCTAACGATCCCCTTTCTACATCAGGCTGTCATACACCTGTTCCAGGCCCCTCTGGCGAAACTCTGTCGCGAACACACTTGAACAGAGATTCTCCAGCGTTGCAAACTGCAGACAACACGTGGTGTCCAAGCTCATCACCAGGCATATCCGGACTAAATGGTGGAGCTGGTTTGAAAAGGTCTGCGACCATCTCTTCGTCGAACTCATCAGTTAGTCCGGTACTCGACATTCCAAGGCAATTTGCACGAAGGAAGGAAGGGTCTGGATCGCCGTCAAAATCTGGATTACAACTGCTGTCTAAAGGAAAGGGAGTTTTTCAAGGAGATAAACGTTCGCGAAGTCACTCATCAAAATCTAGCAAGGGACGGTGGAGGGATGATATTCAACGCTTATCCCCGTCAAGAAAATCTGGTAAGCACAGTCAAGAAAAGACAAGAAAGTCCCCTTTAAGTCCATCCCAGACTCACTGCAAACGTAAAACGCGCGACGAGAAAATTGACAGGAGACGAACAAAGGAGTATGGTCAATCTAGTTCAAGATCGGAGTCTTCCTCTCGAAACTCCAGATCACGGCACTCACGATCACCGAAATCACGGACAAGGGACTCACGATCACGAGAATCACGATCAAGATTAATGTTTAGCGGTCCCCTTTCTACATCAGGCAGGCATACACCTGTTCCAGGCCCCTCTGGCGAAACTCTGTCGCCAACAGACTGGAACAGAGATTCTCCGGTGTGCCAAACTGTAAACAACGAGTGGTCTTCAAGCTCATCACCAGGCATATCCGGACTAAATGGTGGAGCTGGTTTGAAAAGGACTGTGAACATCTCTTCATCAAACTCATCAGTTACTCCGCTAACAACTTTAGTCGACATTGTACCCACGATAAATTATCAAGCGTCCAATGCGTCATGCGACTCTATAGGGCGTAGTAAAAGAAAGAGATCTTCCAACGAAACTGTTGTAGAGAAGACACAAGTGGAAGCGGAGAAGAACCATCAATACCATCATGATCATGGTAATTCACACAAACACAAACATAGAAGAATAGAGTCTAGCGAGAAACGTGACAGTGGCTAACTTTGTGGAGATACTACTCATGTTGATAATGGTTTAGGCCCGTCTTATGCTATGGATACTTCTATTATTTCTTCAGAATCAGAATTTAATTTTTTTTTTTCATGTATCTTAGTACAACAAGTAATAACATGATTTCTCTTGCAATTTGGTGTAATAAGCACTTCTTCTTTCCTAACGGGCGCGTGCAATTTTGTTGACTTTGAAAAGGTTACTAGTGCTTATAGACACCAAATTGCACTCGAAATCATGTTATTACCAAAACGAACAAATGATAAATCAACAGGATACCCATAATTTAGTAAGCTTTGTGTTAGAAAAGCTTAGAGTTTTCCTTCTCTTAACTTTCGTTTCCTTCTACAGATTAATATGAACGCTTTGTTATTACCCCGTTGCCCCCTAACAGTAACTACCCAAGCAATCCTCAGATACTCACTTATCTTGCTAAGATAGGTGTTACAATGGTTTGATTGCCAGTAAGCCCAACTGGTAGCTTGTTAATGTATTTACATTCGGTGGACTAAACTGTAAGTGATAGTGGCAAAGAATGTAAATATTTTCCTACTGATATGTTAGCTCGTGGGCCGCTATGGCGTTAATTGAGTCTTTAGTTGTAAAGTAAAGCTATTTAAGTTTTGTCGTTTGTAATGTATTCATCTCACTTCTCGAACTTATCTAGTTTTACATTAAATTTTATCTTGTATGTAATTAAGCTGTTTTACCTCTAACCCCCAGAGGTTGGTGCGCCTGCATTTGGATGGGGAATACGTTCCCATTTTTCCCATTGGGTTTTGTGGGTTTTCGTATCAGGCGGCGGCACAGAAACGTTTAGCCCGAGAGATGATGACTAACTTCTTACTCTTCTGTGTAACTTTGTCGGAAGGCATTAAATACTTGAGCTCCTAGTTCGAGCTGCACAACCACTCTTGTGTATGGGTCGTGAGTTTAAATAGGAATACCTGTTAGCTTCATCACTAATATGTTCTTTTACTCTTGAAGCCAAGTATCTCACTCCACACACCCCCCATAAAAGATGAGAAAAAAATGATTGATTACTAGAACACTTAAGATTAGTCAATCTTGCATCCTATGGAGGAAAACATATCTTCATGAGAAATCATGGCCAGCTTACTGACACCCGTACTCTGATGCAGAAACTCACGATTTAGAAAGAACATGTTTTCCGAATTTACTTGCAATGAAAAACGCTAAAACGTCTTCTAGACAGTCTAGCAAAAGTAAAACACGATGATCTCTCACTTAATTCTTAAGTGCAATATTTCCTTTCATTTGAAACCTTTTATTAATCAAATTTGTTTGTGGAAGATAGGCGAATACTGGCTTCGTTCTGTTTTTACGTATTTGAGATCGGACGCGAGACTAGCCTCGGTCCATAAAACGAGAAACTTGGGTTTTATTGGGCGACATGCACTTTACGCAGGGTAAATAAAAATTTGCAGTTATGGCTACATAAACGTAAAAAATATATCATAAACAGGTAATTTTGAACTGCAGAATAAAAGAGAAATTATTCGGCACATTATTCTCAGCTGATTTGAAGTGATTTATTGGAATGTGATCACTACAGGTAAGAGACTAACAGTAAAAAAAAAAAAAAAAATTATAATAACTTGAGGACAAAAAAATTGCAGCAGAAATTGAAATGAGTTTTTCAGTTGTTTGCAACTGTTCCAAAAAGCATTTTTGTTTACAGTGGAAATAATTGCAAACAAGACGATCTAAGATCGTAAGTCGGGCTACAAGTAGACGCGCTGTTACAAGTGTTGATCATTCACAGTGCGCAGTGGTTCTAAAAGAAATACAGAGGTACCATGGTCCTGGTTTGTGGGCGTGGCGTAAAATTTTTTCACTCCTGAGAGGCACCAATTCTACAACAACACACTGTCACATATTTTTGGTGCAATACCTTGACAGGTATCACAGAGGCTGCTGCTGTGGACCTTTTGAGGCTGAACAGCCCAAGAGGTACAAACCTGCCCTTTTTAACCTCTAAAAGCTATGATGATCACCTCAGTCCCTTCCTAACAAAGCGTAGTCAGAACGGGTCGATTTTTCTGTGTTTGTTCAAGCGTGAAATATTCAAGTTTGTCTAGACAAACTGTCGCGCTTCATCATTTACAATTATGGAAAATCCGTACTGCCAAGCACCGACTTTAATTTGAACGCGAGAGAAGGCTATACAGACGAAATTAAACAGGATTTGGCGGAAAACAAATGTTTGTTCTCTCCTGGTGCAATGCTATAAATTTCTTTTCCTGATGACTGTTCATTATTATTATCTACCATCACCGGATAGTTAGGGATAATGGACTGCAAGCATGTTTGATTGATTGGAATTCTATGCTCATTTAAAGGGTTTTCAATTTCTTATTATTATCGTTTGAGTCATTTAAGTCATTAATTTGATTTTGGAATGAGGATTTTTCCTGGTTTACTGGTATTGAATCTTCAGTGTACTCTACACAATCATCTGTAACTGAATTGTTTTTAGAACCTGTTGCTTCATTTACTGTTATAGAATTATCTCTCTCATGTAGTACAGTCAGATTTGTATCAATATCATTAACATCAATTTGTATGTCTTTATACAATGTATTATTTGCCTTAAGCCATTGCAAGGCTTGTAAGACAAAGTGAGGCCTTACTGCTTGAAAGTATACATGACCTCTGAATTGTAACTTTCTTTTGAGTTTTAGCAGGATTATACCAGATCTCTCAGGAGGGCGTGGCAAAAGACTTCTTGTCTGATCATATTCAACCGGTACATTACAAATTGCACCTTTTACTTTCCTCTGTTGACCTTTGGGCATAAAAATAATCTTTTTAAATACTATTCTCTGAGCTATTAATATCTGCTCTAGTTTTTCAAAAGAGGCAAGCTTAACTGGTGTATCCACAACAGACATGTTGTTTATCATAGCTTGACAAGGAACTTTACCTTGTTTAACTTTTGAGTTACATGTGTTACAAATATACTTCTTTTTTGGAGCAGGTTCCATGTTGTCATAATTAAATTTTTGTCTTTGCTTTTCCATGATGTGTTTGGTTTGATGAAGGTCCATGTTCGATGTGCAAGACAAAAATTGCATTTCATAGTGAACAATATCTGTTTTAAGTTTCTTTGTAACAGTGCTAGAAATAGCTTGTACTAATGGTATACCACTTATTTTTATTTGTTGTATTGCAGGTTCACAAGTATCTTCATAGTTCAATAAGGAGAACATGTAATTTGCTCTGACTGTTTGTTGAAAAATACAAGTAACTTGCAAGCCACAATAAGAAACCTGTATTTCCTCTGTAGTTGTTGAAAATTAAGTTTTCCAACTTGTTTTTGTATTGTTTAAACTAGTGGATAACATCACATAGCTTTGAGCTTTAAGTTGAACTGATATCAAGACTCATGATATAATTTATTTCCTTGGTCAGCTATGCAACAAAGGGTTCTGGAGTAACACATTGCATAAAGCCCCACAGCAGAACATTGTTTGCAGGAGCAGTTGTGTTCTTCTCTCAAACTGTTGTCTCTATACTAGTTACTTCATATGTACTAATCTGCACTCCTCTAAGTTCATAATTGTCACTGAGGGAGTGTATAGTCTGGAAACACTGTACTAAGCCCTGAATAGATGGTACTTCTAATAATACACATGTACCTGAGGAATGGCTTCTACCATATTTGTCCCTTGAACGAGAGTCAAATATCTTATAACTCCCATTATCAGTGTGATAGATACTGACACCGATACATTCTATTGTCAGAATAAATGAAGAGTAATTTTGTGATAGGAGTGATTCAAAAGCCCTGTCTCTAGACATACTGTACTGATATCCCTCAATTATTGAATTACAATGATGTAGATTACCAGTGTAGCTTTCACTATTAATTAAGCTGGTAGTTTTCCTCAGACAGAGCATTCATTGACGGTAATTCAGTTTGCATTAAATACACTTGCCCTGTACATTGTGACTGAATACAGTTGATTACCCATCTCCAAAATTTGTACCAGGTCATCACAGATATGTATTCCTTTTATCTTATAATAAATCAAAGCAATCAAACTCATAGCAAACACGTTGTTTTCCAGCATTTTCACCAAAGTACATAATATCACCTTGACTATAAGGTGCCTTGATTGTTAGAGTAAGATCAATACCATATATAGGAGGCCCAGGATTTGTTTCAATGTCATTACACAGTTTCAGTGTAGCACAATGACCTCTGTGGCTCGCATTCTTGTACACACTTAATAATGTATTACAGCTATACAAAGATAGATATTTGCCCAAAGACTCTCGACAACTCGACGATTTTCGATTCAGTGTTGACCGTGTAGAATGCCATTTTTTTCTCATCTTTTGTACAAACTTGATACTGTCATTATTGCTCCTTGTTCTAAGTCTGCATTTGACGTAGCGATACATTTTTGACGAGACTGGAATGTTTTTAAGAATTCGCCTGCACACTAACTTCTTTATTTGCTTGTTTTTACATGAGAACTTTTCTAGGTTTTTTTTTACAGGTATTCTGTTAGGCTCATGATCGAATCGTCTTCGCACATGGTAATCACCATTGTTAATATTACAATGATTAACAAACATCGCACGAGACCTGAATTCTTTTGCATATTTTATTTCTTTTGCAACATCATTTTGTTGTATACACAACGCTGATTGGCCACACTTTTGTTCTAGACATAGCGCTACATTGTCCAATATATCATCACATTCACTTAACACCAATTCGTTTGGTACCAAACAAACATTCCTGCTCAACAATATGCGAATATAATATACGCACAGAAGCGACAAAACTAATGAAACAAATGGAAAAATAACAGCTGATAATGTACTCTGTTTGAGCAAAAACATAACGAATGGAAGCTTAATAATCACGATAGAGCTCAGTATATAACAATTATGTTTATCCTCACTCTGATGAAAGTCCAACATGACATCTTTGTCGTCGTTTCCTAAAGTTTGATAACGAGGCACCTTGTCGTTATCAGCAAATGTTCTTCGGTCACTCTGTCCACATTTTCTGTTCACTGATAACTCATTTGATTTCCGGTTTGATTCTAGTGAGACCTTTGCCAAATTATTTGATTCTTTTGCTATTTTGGGTTCGCGGAACGACCCGTTTCGAAAATTTACGCTCATTACACAAGCCATCTTTTATAGTGGGTCTACCGCGAACGGTGTGTAGGTCTGTATGCTTGAGCGTAGAAAAGATGACTCCATTCGCTAAGATATTCGAACTAACGACTAAATACAGGAATGGCTCCGACCTGTGATTGGATGATAAAAATAGTAAAAGTTAATAAGTTATATCTTGACTCCTTGCTCGTGAGTATTGTGAACTGCGTGTCTCGAAGCGGAACAATGAAATATCAATGTGAAAACACCGATGAGTCACACAAGAAATGGCTATTTACATAATGAAGAAAAGGCAGCGTCCATCTTGTTCAGCGAGGTCGTTCAGCGATATTCCGGCGATGAAAAAGTCATCCGCTGACAGAACTCATTTAGTCAGTTTAGGCGGACGACCAGAGACTAGATGCATTCGTGTATTTCATTGCAGACAGGAATGGCTCCAACTCGTGCGTATACTAATTTTTTTTTTCGTTCTGGCTAAATAATTTATACACTGAGATAAAAACTGAAAGAGCGACTTATTAGGTTCTTCTTATGTTGAAGTCTACAATGCTTGCAAATAAAGCCATCTTTTATTACGACAGGGCCATGTAGTTTCTAAGTTTGAAAATAATGCAGCAACTGCGTGTCACGTTTGGAAAATAATCACGCAATGTTGCGTGACGCTGCGACCAATGTTTTTAATTTACAGTATGCTCTGCTGGAGAAATATGGCTTAGCCGCAATCGAGGGAGTCTTTTTCGTGGAAAACTGATTTTCTAGGTTATTGTTCACATGAAAGACAAATCCGTTCATCGGACACTTCATCTGTTTTTGCACAACACCTAAAGGAAGAAAGTCGCGGATTAATTTTGCTTGGTAATTTCTAACAACTCCACTAGACCTAAAAAAGGAGAAAACAAAACACACCAAAAACCCGTCTTACCAGTCAAACCAGTGGCAATAGCTCTCGCACTGAATCATGACGAAGTACTGTTTGCTGTGATGGTACAACCAATCTTCGAACAGCTTTCGGCAATAACAAGAAAGAGTAAAATGATTTTATGAAACTTGTTCTAAAATTTATGAGGGCTGTTCATCACATGACGCTGTATTGGAACGAGTATATCTCGTTTGCTATTGTATCACACTACTGTTTTAGACAAGGTATTTATACCTCTTAAATTTAAGAAAGAATGAGTATAACATTAACCACATCCTAACCTAACTTGCCAACTACTTTCCAGGCAACATCTGTAAAAAACCGCTTCAATTTTTCAAATTTGAAAATTTTAGCTAAAACCGTGGCTCCCAAAAGTATTTCTCACCTCGCCTAAAAATTTTCAAAAGAAAATTTCAAAATTTTCACAACTTTGCATATTCCCGCTCGTAGGTCAAGCCAAGGCTTTATGGTCATTGGCCCCCGCAATAGCCGCTAACAATGGCTTATAAATATAGGCGTTTAGTGTTAACTTGTAAAACTCCTTGAAGAAGTTTACGACAGTTAGAGGAAACGCGTCAGAGAATAAAGAAGTTTTAGAACTACTGTTTGCACAGCGCTGCTCACTAGTATAAAAAATAATTTAAAAATTATTGAAAAACAAAATTAAACATTTGAGTCGGAGCTATTCTTGTCAGCGGTGAAATACAGGAATGGCTTCAGTCTCTGGTCGTCCGCTTGAACTGACTAAACGAGTTTTGTCAGCGGAGCTAATCAGCAGATGACTTTTTCATCGCTGAACGACCTCGCCGAATAAGAAAGGCTGCCTTTCCTTCGCTACGTAAGTAACCATTTCTTGTTTCACACATCGGTGTTTTCACTCGCATTGATATTTCATTGTTCTGCTTTGAGACACGCGGTTAACAATACTCACGAGCAAGGAGTTAAGATATAACTAATTAACTTTTACTATTTTTATCATTCAATCACAGGTCGGAGCCATTCCTGTATTTAGTCGCTTGTATATTCGACAAATCCGCCATGTTCGACATGGTGGAAAGAAGGTTGCGCCTCTATTACGTATGTGCGGTATTCCCTATTGCACGTGGCTGAGCTTTGTGGAAAAACCTGAGGGTAAATCTGTAGTCGGTCGCCCGACTAATATTCAGTAAGCAGGCTTAAAAGTCAATCGGCTCTTGAAGGTGTTGACTTAGGAAGAAATCCACCTACTATTTACCTACTAGGAAATAGCTTCTTAGTATTTATGGAGGATCGAAAAGACAATCCACCGGAAGAAAATGCCAAACTCGACACAAATGGAATGTGTAGGGGGAAATCTTCGATTCCCCATATAGAAAAAGATGATAACATCAGTTCTGGGCTTCGGTCTACGCAATCAGAACTGTATAGAGGAGATGTTTCTTGCGATTTAGTAGAGCTCAGCAGTGATGATAAAGTTCAATTCATCGATGTGAAAAGAAAATCATCCGAGAAAAATCTGCAAGCAGATGATCAATGTTCTTCTGGAGGGACTAGTCCGGAAGATGCAACATGTTCGATTTGTCTCTTTGAATATAATAACAAAGCAGACCTTGATAAGTGCTGTCGTATCCTTTTAACGAGTGAAATATGAGTTTAGATACGTGAATGAGCTTGAGGTAAAGATTCGATGAAAATAAATTGCTTTCTATGAAATCCAGCAGCGAAGTGTAACATTCGCCCAGTTTCATGAGGGTTTGATTTGTGCAAATTAGACATTACCCTCCTTGAATGTGTTGGGTAAACTGTACAATGATATTGCTTTCATGGAATTTACGTGGGTTGAGAGGTAGGGTGTTTCATTTTGTGTATCCTTTTTTTATATTACTATATTTTTTACTCGTTTCTCCTGCAGTTTAAAACTAAAAAATCCCCCCCTTTCATCTCAAAGCCAGGTCAGGCATGATTCAGACTTTTTTAGTCCCATCCCTTCATGGTATAATTCAAATGTTTGTGACGTCTGCCTTTAACAGAGAACCTATGCAAGTTGGACACCTATTCCAAGTTAACCCTTTAACTCCTAAGAGTGACCAGCTTCTAATTTCTCATTACAATATCACCCCTGAATCAAACATTAAGGCCACAAGTATCCATGATGATTGTTAAACAAATTCTCCTTGTCAGCACCTCAGGAATTGTACAGAGAACAGTATGGAGAATGTTCATACTGATGTTAGGGTGTAACGGGTTAATGCTATAAAGCAATCTTGAACCTTAACCTATCTTGTAGATGCTTTTTGTTACAACTGTATTTTACGATGGTCAGAAGAAAAAGAAGACCTGTCCCCTGTGCAAATCGCGCCTTACATCAACCATTCAAAGTGTCAAATTTATGGACAATTACCAGCAGGTAATCGTAATGTACACTTTGAAATTTAACCTCATAACCCAGTACCTGAACCTCCAATACTACCTGAGTTTGAGTTCCCTGATGTAACAAGTTAAAAGCCAAATTTGCCCCACTTTGGTCTAGAGCTAAAGTGCATAGCTCAAGGACCATGAATGGAAAGGTATAAAATCATGAACATCTGTAACTGCCATTTTGAACTGCCATAAAAAAAAACCCTGTAAGCCAAAAGTAGGCTGAAAGTCGGCCAGAAGTTGGCCAACAGTCAGCTGAGTATTGTCCTTCAGGCTTTTGTCTGATCACTCAACGAGAGAAATCTTGAGAAGGACTGGTGTCAGTGATGGTGACTTACACTGTGGCAACCTTTGTAAAAGACATCAATCCTATTCTTGAATAGCCTCGTCTAGACAATCAGACTATGTGATAAGAAGACATTTACTGTATCAATGCTGCATTGGTGAGAGTATAACAGGATAATTAAGCATTATCAACTGAGTTGATAACGTAATTTGGCCGCCATAAAGAATTTCATAGCTGAAGTTTCAAGCACTAGCCCTTTGTCAGAGCAAAGATCAAGGGCTAATGCTCAAAACGTCAACTTTGAAACATGCTATGGTGGCCAATTTAGGTTATCAACTTAGTTGATAATAATAAATTACCTAGAATCGGTAAGATGTTTATTATACTTTTACTGTATATCAGTTTGGTTTAAAAGAATGATCTCAGGTACTCAGACTACAGCCAGCATCAAACTTAGTCGACACAGCGTTTAAACAGATTTTTTTTTTTTACGTGAAGAATAACACTTTTGTTTGCACCACACCATAAATCATGTACAAAACTAGCCCCTTAAAGTTCATGTAAGCAAGATATAACATTGTTTTGGGGGGGTTAGGGAAGGGGCTGATTAGTTTCACTTTAAGGGTTGAAAAGATCAATGTATCAAGTTTTTGGCGGATTGTAGCTGATGAAAATCAAAAGCAAAAAAGACAAATTCAAAAATTTTGAATGTTTGATCATCAGCATATTTGATTCAAATTATGAGTAATGAGAGGGATGCATAGAAAAAGCGTTGAGGAAGATGCAGTGCAGCAATGTTATCTCACAAATGCAATTTTTGCCTTACAATGAAAATGTTCTTTCATTTTAAAAGTAATGGTAAAGCTACTTGAAAGAGAATGGAACACTGTATCTGAGGAAGAGCTATGATTGCAAGGATGTGCCGGCACTCCTAAATTTTATTTCGAATTGACGCATCTCTAAATTTCATTCGGCAATTGGTAACTTCAAGAAGCAGTGTTCATCTTTGATTTTCCAAACTGTCTTGTCCAGGAATTTTGACCAAGCCTTGGTGCATTTGTACATGCAAATGCATGTAGGGAATGACAAAAGATGAAATAAATACATACATCTAAGTGTAAAGCACTACACATGTAATTTTTTCTTACGGCACGAACGTAACTGCATGCACTGGAAGCTTGTATAACCACAATTTACATGCACCTTATGCTCATAGGGTCCTGCAGAACATGTGGGCGTTGCTGTATATTAGAACTTTCTCAAATACACACCAGTACAATGAATTAAGTGTTATTCTTTTGTTCAACACAGGACCATCTACAGAAATAACTTATGGGTGCAAAGAGTTACTCAGACAGGACGTCCGAGGCAGAGAGAAATTTGTAAGTTTTGAGATTATCACATAATAAAAGACTTGATGTTATTCTTATTTCCAAGTTTTGGATACAATATTCACAAACGAGAGAGTAAGGGATAGGATATTAAACAAGTGCATTTATTTATTACTATATAAAGTCAATACAATATCAAGCTCTTAACTTGTATTTAGTGCCTGAATATTTTAGTCATATATACTTAAACAGGGGGAAAGTGTTGAAGACATACTCTGATTGACTACTTAAACTCCAAATATCCCTCACTATTGACCTCCGAACGATACATGCGAAATTTGCGCCTGAAAATGCTGTAATCGCTGCAGGAATAAATTGGTTAAATTCATATTGATGCGCTCAGTATATTAAGTCATTGTTCTAGTTTATACTAAAACAGTTATACACCTCTGTGTCGGTGGCTGGTGGTGGATATTTAGTTTGCCTTTTTTGCTTAGTGAATATCCACGTGAATAGTTGTTAATATCAGATATCAGTTACAACCTCTGAGGGCAAGGGGGTAAAGGGTTCATGGGGGAAGGAATTCTAGGGGGTAGAGGGTAACGTTGCACTTTGGGGGAAAAAGAATATTATTGGTTCCTTCATGCTACAAGACTTGATGTAAGCCTTCGCATGTACGTGGGTGAGACTAAACTTGTTTTTGTTTCTCGTAGCACCAGAATTTTTCCGTTCCAATCCTGCTTGCACCCACCGACTGATTCCATGGCTTACAAGAGATTTAAGGGCGTTGTTGAATGACGTGGAGAGTCATGTCAGTTTTGTTCTTCAGATTATTTTGTCTCTGATCAGCAAGTAAGTCATGTTTAGATGTGAATCACTCCATGATTGTGTTGTAAGGAATGCCGTCTGTATCAGAATTACTTCTTGCCATTTAGATAAATTTTCGACTGAATATCGGAAGAACGTGTAATCCGAGATTGTATTGGTTTTGCTTTACTTCGCTCTGTTATTGGTCCAGAAAACTCGCGCCGCTCTCTTAATTAACCAATGAAATGAAAAACTAAAACAAATCACGACTCGGTCGCCTGCGTTTTCCCGCGCTTTAGTCAGTTTGGTTGTTTTTACTTATACTGCAGGTCTCATTGGCTCTTAGAAGTATTTTCCTTTCTTCTGATTGGACATTGTCCTTACTTTGGTTCGAAAAGAGCTCTTTGACGCTTACTACGGCGCATAGAGAACTTATACCCCCTTGATCAAAACAACTAAACATCTCAGTTTAAGAATTAAACCTTTCTTTTTTTTTCACTGAAACGAGAAAAGATAGAAGATAGCCAAAACTTTTATGTGGATAAAGGGGGTAAGTTTTTAAAGAAACTGTGGTGCAGCGTCGGTGGGAGAGTGTAACAGGGTAATTTAGCATTATCATTTGAGTTGAAAAAGTAAATTGGCCAACGTAAGGGGTGTGAAAACTATCGTTTCGAGCGTTAGCCTCTCGTCAGAGCAACCTTAGACAGGCTAACGCTTGAAACGTTATCAACTCAATTGATAACACCAAATTACCCTTTCATGTAGATAGGCTGTTTTTAAATCTGTACTATTACATTTTCAGGGTTGAGCTTAGTTCTGAAGAGTTTTCTCGCCAGCTGCAGCCTTTCCTATTTGACAAAACAGATCATTTTATCCACGAGTTTATAGGCTTTGCTCGTTCGCCATTTGATATGACTGCTTATGATGAGCGTGCACAGTACAGCTGGCCAAGTGAGTCAGAGCAGGAACCCAGAGATACGCCGACTGTGTTTCACAGTCAAACTTCAGGTCTGAACCGTTTATAACCATTTTATATCGGAATTAAAGGAATTAAAGCCCTTGTATATGCAACGTTCTTAGACCTAACCCTCCCTTGTTCGCTTTGTGGATTGTGTTGGCCAATGACTTTACGTTGGCGTGGTGTATAATAGTAAAACAACGGATTTTTCGTAGGATAATCCAAGGTAAACTTCTCCAAAGCGTCGCATGACTAGTGTTTTCATAAAAAGCCATGTTACAGTTGTGTACTTAGTCGCCAAGCCTTTGATTTAAAGCGAGGCTGAAGGTGACTATGCTGTGATAGAGACCAGCATCTAGTTAGCATGATAATAAAGACCAACAAAGTAATTTATATTTGAAAAGCAGTAACTTTTGTATCAAACCAAGGTCAATCAGTCTTAGCTTCACTCCTGTTCAAAGGCTTGGCAACCAAGCAGGCAACTGTAAAATGGATTATACACGCTTAAATGGGAAAAGAGGAGAGTAGTATAAGGAAAATAGTTGGGCAACGTTTACATGTGAATTTCCGTGGTGTAACACTCCAAAGCGTCTCATAAAGGTAGAATTCTCAAAACTGCTCAATGTTGGCATGTAATAATATTATTAGAAATTGTTAGTGTCTACAACGCGAAATTTTTCTTAACAGTTCGGCCGGGTAATGACAGCTTCAAATCCTCAACTTGCTTGGGGAAAATTTTTTTAAAAAATCAAGAAGGGAAAAGGAAGAACTTGAGTCGGTTAAATTAATTTTTGAGGTATTCAACACAATATTAATGTCTAGCGGTCCCCTTCCTACATCAGGCTGGCATACACCTGTTCCAGGCCCCTCTGGCGAAACTCTGTGGCAAACAGACTGGAACAGAGATTCTCCAGCGCGGCAAACTGTAAACAACAGGTGGTCTCCAAGCTCATCACCAGGCACATCCGGACTAAATGGTAGAGCTGGTTTGGAAAGGACTGTGACCATCTCTTCATCGAACTCATCAGTTAGTCCGCAAACAACTCTAGTAGACATTGAACCCACGACAAATTATCAAGCGTCCAATGCGTCATCCGACTCTATAGGGCGTAGTAACAGGAAGAGATCTTCCAAAGTAACTATTGTAGAGAAGACACGAGTAGAAACGGAGAAGAAGCATCCATACCATCATTATCATCGTAATTCACACAAACACAAACGTAAAAGGAAAGAGTCTAAAAGATCGAGCGAGAAACATACCAGCGGCAAACTTTGTGGAGATACTAATCATGTTGATAATGGTTCAGGCCCGTCTTGTTCTACAGATCCTTCTATTGTTTCTTCAGAATTTTGTTCACCTTCTGCAGGAGTTTATTGTAATCAGTAGTGATCCCTCTACCTCTCCGGTATCTTCCATTGCTCGGCCAGGATCTGCGTGCAACGATCCAACGCAATTTCAACGAAGTAAGGAAGGGTCTGGATCGCTGTCAAAATCTGGATTACGACCGCTGTCTAAAGGAAAGGGAGTTTTTCAAGAAGACAAGGGATCGCGCTCAAGGGATCGTTCACTTTCAGTTGAAGAGTGTGCGACTGAAGAACATCGTCGATGACGATCAGATTCTGGCGAAAGACGGTTGAGAGATGAAAGTCAACGTTTATCTCCGTCAAGAAAATCTGGTAAGCTCAGTCAAGAAAAGATAAGAAAGTCCTCTTTAAGTCCATCCAAGACTCACTGCAAACGTAAAACGCGCGGCAAGAAAATTGACAGTAGACGAACGGAGAAGTATGGTCGATCTTGTGTAAGATCGGGGCCTTCTTCTCGAAACTCCAGATCACGACACTCACGATCACAGAAATCACGGACAAGGGACTCGCGATCACGCGAATCACGATCAAGATCGAGAGGTTCGCAGTCACAGAAATCCCGATCACGCGAAGCAAGATCGCGAAATTCACATTCTCAGTCACGAGACTCTCGAAACTCACGGTCTAATTCACAATCAAGATACTTCTCACGAGCTTGCACTTCTCTGCCATCGCGAACGCACCATAGCGTTTCCCGTTCGCGTAGTTCTTCTTTATCAACAGCGAACTCTGAACCCAATGTAAGGGAGTCAGCGTCGCACAGTAACGATGCTATTAAGAGGGAAATTGAAGATTTGGAAAGTCGCATAGTAGCTGACAAGAAGCGGCTTCTAAGGCTTTTAATGAAAAAGGAACAGGCGGAAACTGCTTAATTATGACAACAAACTAAAGATTAGTGACAAACTGTAGCGAACTGTTTGTCTATAAGTTATCTTTAAATTTGTAAGTGCCTACCGAGACGAAATTCATGTAATTTTGGAAAAGTAAAAAGGTTATTTTATATATATATATATATGTCAATCAGGTATTGAATTGAATTGCAAAATTTGATTTTTGTGTTAAACCAATTTGGTATCAGGGACTTTAAACGAGAATTGAAGCTTTTTCCATCTTTCCCTGTGACACATGAAATGAGTTCAGATCAGTTTCTTTTTTCAACATCAGTACATTTACCACTGGAAATGTGATAAGTAGAAAGAAAAATTCCTGAGACTTATTCTCTCATGTAAAAGCAAGCAGTCAGAGTCAAAATGGTGAGAGTTTTAGTAAGTAAGACAGTAAGAAAGAAGGGATAACTGAGAGCCTGAGCGTGGATGGGGTGAAAACGATCGAAAGTTAGGAGTAAATCGTTGACCACTGTATTGACTTTAGTCATTTATAGCACACGAATTATGCCTTAGACAACTATCTGTTAGGAGGGAAGTTTCGGATCGTACTTTCTGGTCAAACGTCTGCGCATGTGCGAATGTTGGATTGAATACGTAGCTTGCCTTTAGGCTATCTGTGATAACCGCTTCTATATAATGTACTTTTTAATAACTAGACTTCCTGACAACTTCAACCAAGAGGCGTTCTTTTCCAAAAACGGTATACGCATGCACAAATTGAACTTCAATTGTCATATCGGTGGACTGGAATGTACAATTTTGCGAATTTCGTCTTGTTCACAAAACGTGAGTACATTTTCTCTTTCTTTCACGCATAGAATATATACCATTTCTTTAACGCTTCGCGTCCAAAGCTTCATTACAAACTAAACAATACATAATTAGAATTAAACAGTTATATGGTCGCCAAATAACTATTCATGACAGGACGGAAAAACGCGTGGACTGTAAGTACCTACCGTTGTCCCATACAAAGCCTTAGAAAACTTTTCTAAGGCTTTGTATGGAACAACGGGAGGTACTTACAGTGCATGCATTATCCGTCCTGTCATGCTTGGGCGACCATTCGAGATTGGGGCCAGTAAAGATAAATTGGTGCAAATACATGACCAGCTTTTGATCATTTTTTGGAATGAGTGACCTGCTTAGCCCCACAATTATACGAAATAGTAGTAACATATCAAGCCGAAAAATTTTGACTTAAAGCCGTATGACAGACCGTACAAGGTTCTACTTTTAGCATACGCGGCCAACTGTACCACGGGCATTATCTTAGCCATTACGTAATGGAAGGGCGAGGGAGAAGGTAATGCGCAGACGCGATTGCGCGCGTAACTTGGATACCCTATTAGTGTGCGCCAGGAAACACTGGCAGATGACATTGAAGTGCGCATACTCGAGTGTCGAGCTTCAGTCTACCGTACCGCGGGCACACGATTGAGCATGTTATAAGAACAAAGGTTTGAAAGAACCGACGCGTATCCGATTTCCGAGCGCGAGATTCAAAAACTTCGTTAATGACCTGAATGTGACAAAATCTTTCTTTCTCGGGTTGGGCTTAGGGAGAAGGTGTCTAGAGCAACGGCAAACTTGCCGGGGGACGAAAGGGTAAATTTGTTACATGGAGAGCGGGCTGTCGGCTGTGTAAAGTTCTGAAGGATGGATAACAAAAGGCCCATTGTATTAAAAAATCCCAACCATAACAATAGGCAAAGTTTGATATGGCACGAGGGCTTCACGTGGGCTTCACGTGGGCTAGTGGATGTGAAGCCGCGTAAACAAATAATTTGCAACCCGCGTTTTGAGCGGAAATCAACCTGGTGAGGTTGAAGTTGAATAGTAATTCTCAGTATTTTGTAATTTCTAATCAACTCGCAAAGCAAGTGAACAATACCGGCAGAGCTAAAACTTTGTCAACGGTAGGAAATCGTTATGATTCAAGTTTGTGGAGAGAGGGTTTTGAGTGGGAAATGGGATGAAAAGAAAGCGACTGAGCGACCAAAAAAAACAAGAAGTAAAAGAAGTAAAGCGAGTCGAGAAAAACCCGTAACAAAGTTAGAGAGGAAACCAAAATAGGCAGAATACAGTTAAAGGAACGCGAAAGAGAACAAGAAAAGACACAAGTAAAAAGGCAAATATCTAGCGAAGAGCAATGCGAGAAGGAAATACAAAGACGCTCCTGAAAAGAGACTGAGAAGAGGTCACCAACAAAGAGAAGCGAACTACAAGGGATCCGAGAAAGACAAAGAGGTAAGTCGTGTCCTATCTGGGTTTTCTCTAACGCTAAGGCCCAGAAAAATTCAAACCTTTTTTATCAACCGTCGTTTGATACTAGCTTCAGTTTATAATTAAAATCACGCTTCAGTAAAACAATGACTTTGGCCTTCATCGCCTAAAAACCCTCGCGCCGGTTCATCGCTCGAATAACATTTCAAAGTGTTCGTATTCTTCAAGGTATTTATTGTCCTGTCGTTTGGAATGTTATATACAGTCGTGATGTTAATGGAAAAGAAGTTATCTTACGGATCTTGTTTTGCCTGAAAAGCTTTCAAATGATAGCAAACGGCGAGCGCAAGTTTTTATACCTTTTTCTCTGTTCGGTCAACTATCACAGGATTTACTCTATCCATTTAAAAAAATCGCACTTTCTCGAAGAAGTGTTGTTTTAGCCTAAGAACGAAGTGGTAGCCTTTCCCAAAATTGAAATAAAATGAGATTGAGTCAGCGATGTCCATGTTTACATTGAGTCTGACGCGGTAATTTGACTTTGACAATATGGTCATGTGAGAACCCGTCAATTAAATTGCGGACCGCAATGTGTGGTGCGAACAAACCCACGGGTAAAATGGAATTAGTTCTACTGCCGAATGAGTGAACTTCATTGTTCAGTCATGGTACTTTTCAGCGCTATGTTTTCATACTTTCTACTCGATTCGTACGAACCTCAGGAAATAATTTCAACTGTCCCACAAAACATCACAAATAAGAACCTGGAGTACTCATCAACAACCATAAGGAAGTGTTTGTTTCCATTATTCGTCGGGAGAGGGCCTTTGAAGTCGATGTTGATCCTCTCGAATGGCTGAGTGGCTTTGACAAGGGGAACCTTCTCTGGGCGATGAAACTGAGGTTTAAATTCACAACAAACAGGGCAACGGCTTGTCATCTTCTGAATCTCATCGAGGGAATAAGGTAAGTTCTTGGTTTGCATAAAGTGGTTTATTCTGATGACTCCTGGATGGCAGAGAGCCTCGTGAAGCTTGAAGAGGGAATCTTCGGTGGCCATGGCGCACGTAGCCTGGACAGTGTGTCAGCTGGGACGTTATCTCTACCAGGGCGATAGATGATATCAAAACTGAAGCAGGAGAGTTCAAGTCTCTGACGTAAGAACTTCTCGTTCTTTATCTTCCCTGTGTAATGCTTTTCAAACATGTAGGACACTGATTTCTGGTCAGTTTTCAGGATGAAGTGTCTTCCAGTAAGGAAGTATCTCCAATGTCTCTCCACTTCTATTATGGCCTGGGCTTCCCTCTCTATGGATGCATGCTTCAGCTCACTGCCTTGAAGGGTTCGTGAGAACAGGTCTTCCATTCTGATTGAGAGTGGCTGCTAGCGCTACTTCGGACGCATCTGTCTCGACCTCGGAGGAAAAGGTCTCGTCAATAGCGGTGACAACAGCATCTTCAATTGTCTTCTTGAGACTTTCAAAGGCTTCAACAGCTGGCGGAGGCGGAGGGAATGACTTGCAAGAGGCAATTGGCTTGATCCGATCCGATCCGAGAACCTTGGGATCCATTGGGAATAATAGGAGAATAATCCGAGACACCTGCTCATGGACCTCGAGTCGTGTTGAACGGGGAGTTCACACAGAGGTCGTTAACGATCAGGATCCGGCCGTATGGTACCCTCCTCAATGATGTATCCGAAGACGGGGAGACGCCGGGTTGAGAAAATACACTTTTCAGTGTTATAACAGAGGTTCTTGCGTTTAGCAGCTTCAAGAAAGTGTTCCATGTTAGTGTCAGGGTTCTCTTGGTCCTTGCCGCAAATAGTAACACTGTCAAGGTAAGGGAAGCTCGCCTCAAGATCATTCTCATCTACAAACTTCATCATCTCTCTCTGGAAACAGGCTACGCCATTGGTGACCCCGAAGGGCAGGCGGGTGAACTGATAGAGATTGCCTCGAGCTTCAAAGGCTGTGTAAGGCTTTTCTTCGTCCTTAAGTGGCACTTGATGATATGCACTTCGAAGATCAATAGTGCTGAAGTCTCTGTACTGGACGATCTTGTTTACCATGTCGCTTATTCTGGGCAAAGGGAAAGCATCTAGAAGTGTGAATCTGTTAATTGTTTGTGAGTAGTCGATCGCTAACCTCTTCTTGTGATTTTCATCCTTAGTCACAACGACCTGTGCCCACCATGGTGAAAGGCTTGGTTCTATGATGCCTTCTTTGAGTAATCTTTTCACTTCCTCATCAATAAAGACGGAATCCTCTTGGCTGTATCTTCGATACTTGGAGGCAATTGGATGGCAGTTTGCAGTTAGATTCGCAAACGGCTCTGGTGGATCTATATTCAGTTTACTTAAACCACAGACAGCCAAAGGTGGTTCAGATCCCCCGTAGTGGAAAGTGACGCTCGAATGCTGGGACCAGAAATCAAGATCAAGGATTAGGTCAGCACAAAGTCCAGGCTAGACGGACAGTTTGTAACCTGCATATTTACGTCCTTGGTAGGAGAGAGTGGCGACATAGGTACCAGTGATACTAACTGTACTGGATACTGATGTAGCCATGGACACTGTGCCAGATGAAGGATGAACGGTAAGAACTACCCTCTCCACCAACCTTGGATGAATGAAGCTTTCAGTGCTACCACTATCAAAGAGGGCTTTGACTTCCAATCCTTCAATGATAACAGTTCCTAGTGACTTTGAGAGGGATTCAAGGGCACCCACTGTGGCACGTGTAGGAGACCAGGCTGCAACTGAAACTTTACTCTCGCTTATCTTCCTTCCACAGCAAACTTTTGCAAAATGCCCCTTTTTCTGACAATTAGAATATACTGCATCACAGGCAGGGCATTTTGAACGAGGGTGGTTACTGTTTTCACAGAAGAAACAAGTAGAGGCATTTGATCCTACTGCAGCTAGTGTGCCGGGATCTGTCTGCTCCTGATCCACCGTAGCGGCGAGTGGAACTGCTGCATTGACAGATGAAGGAGGATTGGAGTAGGATTCGGAATTACGCACAGCCAACTCCAGAGAACGAGCTTGATCAAATATGGCCTTCAGATCTTGCGTATTATTCTCCAACAACCTCTGGGGGATCGAAGGTGACCGTAAACCAGTGATAAAAGCGTCCCGGATGCTTTCTTCGCGATATTTAGAGCCAGTTACACTTCGGAAGTTGCAACCCTTGCTAAGTGTTTTCAGAGCTTGAAGGAATTCATCCAGCGTTTCGTGAGGTTGTTGGTAAATCGTAGCAAGGATATGGCGGGCAAAGATTTCATTTTGAGGTTTCACAAAAAGTGCTTGTAATATTCCTACGGCTGCTCCATAGTCGGTGCAATCCTCGATGTGTTGAAAGATTGAGGGAGAGACGTAATTCGCCAATACCGAGAGCTTGTCAAGGTCTCTTTGTGGTAGGACAGCCACAAACTCATCGAACGTTAGTTGCTAATGAAGCCATGCTTTCGAAGTTCCGCCGCTGTTAGGATCCGTTTCTAGTCGCTCCGGACGGAGTGCTTTGTCCACTGAGAGTGGTGATTAAATTGTACTAAATAAAGACGACGTTTGCCTGGAGAATATTAGGCTTTAATCACCAAAACTCTTACTAACACAAAACATGGCGGCCAACTGTGACCAAGGGGATTGCAGGCTTATATAACAAAGTCAAACCACAGTACATGTACAACACAACGAATTATAATGAATTATAGTGAATTCGGCTGTCGTTCATTCAAAAAACACTTTTCTTGCACAGTTTGTTTTCTACCTTCTCATGTGAAAAAACTCGCGTGATTTTATGAGCTGAAGTTTTTTTTTATTTTTATGTTTTTTATTCGGCTGAAGTTCACTGAACATTTTCACTTCAAGATTCTGTATTAGAGACTTAGAAACTTCAGGCAAAGCTATTAAATTCGACTTGCCGAACTATTTTAGTTTGTAAACTATCGCAGATTGTGAACTCTAATGGTTTAACACTTTTGACAGCTTTTGTCTTGTACAGCCAATCAGATAATTTGAACCATTCTAACAGGGATTCTGATTGGCTTTGACTCACTATTGCACTGGCTGACTCAGCTGCAGTTTTTCTGGTATACTCCATAGCATCCTCTGCCCGCTGAAACTTGTTCAAAAAGTTCTGAAAAATACAGAGATTCATATCTGAGCTTGCAATGATCTTTTTCTCCAATACTATTTAATATTTTTGGAGCACTATTAACCCTTTACACCCTGACATCAGTATGACTATTCTCCATACTGGTCTCAATACATTTCTTTGTGTGCTGGCAGAGAGAATTTGTTTAGCAATCAAGAGGTTTTTCAGTTAATTACTATTACCTTTGTTCTCATAACCGTAATGTTTGATTCAGGGGTGATATTGAAGGGGGAAATTAAATGCTAGTCACTATCAGGAATTAAAGTGTTAAAGGAGGCAGGTCATTAAAAAAATTATAACTTTGATTCAAGCAAGTATTTGGATATGTGAGTGACATTTGATGTTTTCTCGTGTAACAGGATGATCAAGCTTAAGATGGCTTCAAAAAGGAGTGAACTTGACTGTAACAATCAGGTCACTACTTTTGAAACTTGAGCACTTGGTAAAAACACCTTGGCTTGCAATTCTGATGATTACAGTTTGCTGAGGTAATTGAAATGTCAGTTCCCGAGCAAGAACCATCCACAGGACCTGTACAATCAAAAGCTATGAGATAACTTTAGAAAAAATAGAACTATAAGTACGGTACCACCTAGTGACAAAAATTAATGATTTCCTGTAAGTATGAATGTTTGGGAGAATTTATAGTGGTAACTGACCCTTTTTTGCTAAAATGCATAGGATTTGATGATTGTGATGTATATCTCTTAGCTTTAAACTTTCAACTTTGTATTAATTGTAACTGTTTACCATAATTATTTCTTTCTACCTCAAGCCCTCAAAAGTTGAAGCAGGTTAGTTAATTACCTGACTTTCTTTGTTTGGAATTGTGTGACTACATAATTTTGCTGTGTAAGTTTCTACATTGTAACATGTAATATTATTATTTAAATTGCATTAAATACTCTTGCTCAAGCTTTCATTAATGCATGGTGTTTCTTAACAATACTTATACCCAAACTAAACGTCGATATAAGGAATTGGTCTCAAGATATGCGAGTTTTAAAGGGTGGGAAACTGGAAAAGCAAAGATTCCCCTTTAAGTAGGACTGAAATTAAAGTGGGCTCTGCTATTTTAATTCATGTTTTTATTTTAACCTGCATGAAAGTTAAATTAATTGGCATCCACATAATGCACAAAGCAAGAATATACATGACTTAGCTTAATAGGTTATAAAATTAAAATAAGAAAGTAGTGCAGACCATATCTTGTCTTTTATCCTTCTCTGAATATTTATTCAAATGACATAGTCACTATCAGTCCCTCTCACTCTCACTTTCCACTGAGCTTGTGGAAAGATGATAACCTCAGTACTTTTTTAAATGAAGAAAGGAAAGCCTGCCCTCTTACCACAGATAGTTCTTTTGTGCATCATCAGTGTATACCTAGTCTTATGGTGAAACAGAGAATTAACTCTGAAGTGTAAATTAAAGTGCTACTTAAACCCATGAATAACCCACAGGGCGTTAACCCTAATAAAGGGAAACAGGGAACCACACGAGGCAAAGAAAAAATCTTTTGACCTCGGTGGGAATCGAACCCACGACCTCCGGATTAGATCTACCGTTACTCTGCCGACTGAGCTACGAGGTCGCACAGAGAAAGTCGGGGACAATTTTAGGATGGTGAATCGCGGTGAAGAGAAAGTAAGGGTACATATGAATGTTGTGCCGCGTAGCACTGGGAACACAAATGGTGAAACAGAGAATTTACTCTGAAGTGTAAATTAAAGTGCTACTTAAACCCATGAATAACCCACAGGGCGTTAGCCCTAATAAAGGGAAACAGGGAACCACACGAGGCAAAGAAAAAATCTTTTGACCTCGGTGGGAATTAAATCATGGGTTTAAGTAGCACTTTAATTTACACTTCAGAGTTAATTCTCTGTTTCACCATTTGTGTTCCCAGTGCTACGCGGCACAACATTCATATATACCTAGTCTTATTTGTACATGAAGTTGATTGTTCTAGGTAGGCAAACCTAATAAATTAGTTGTGAAAATTTCTTTGTTTGACTCAATTTTACCTGACAAACCTAAACTGAATAAATGGAAACTTGAAATTTATTTCTTTTCCTTTTGAGGTGTGCATGAAAATTTTGAAGTCATGGTAGGCTTGAACTACAGGTTTCTAAGAAATCTGCATGTGTGTGTGTGTTTTCAACATATAAAACTGGTAAAAAGGTTGCTTAGCTTTTTCCATTAGTATACATCTCTTTATCTAAGAATCTTGTTTATTTGGTCTATGCTGAGTTCTAATTTTTCAAACAAAGTTTACATTCTTTTGAATATTCTTAAATCTCCCAGTATCAGATAATATTCATGTAATTAAAATAATTACATCAAATCTTGCAGATGTTTGGCACATATTTCCACTGACATTTCATCATGTGTAGGGATTGGTATTGGCTATAAAATTATAGTTAAATTAAATATTTGTAATAAAATATTGTGTCCTTCTTAAAACTAGTTTATCAGAATAAGAATGAGTTACCAGGCACAAGTATGGCTTTCACAATGAAAGTTTCCAGGTTTGAAAAAAGTCACTGCCTACTAAAGTCCTCAGTTCCTTTACCTTGACAGCCCAGCCTCATCAAAACATTGCCAATAGGAGCGATTAGTAAATTAACAATACAGAAAAGAGAGCCTATACCCACATACAACCTCCTCAATCCTGTTTTCTTACTATGGACATGACATTTCAAACATGGTGTATGTTTCTCTGACTAATTATTTTATAAAGGTGTTTACAAGCTGTGGAAAATGGTTGGGTTGAAATATAGTACAGCTACTTGCTAGTAGGTGGTCAAATGAAAACTTTTTATGTATCAATAAAATTTATTATTGTGTTTCATGTTAACACGTTGCAATAAATCTACCTTCCAGTAAATTCAACTATTTGCAAACATGAGAAAGTACCATCTAAAACTTTTCAACCCATTTAATATAGCTAATAACAACATCAGCTCAACTTTAAAACTAAACAGGAAACTTGATTGATGTTGGGAATTGATTACTGTGATGTAAAAATGAAATCCAGGTATTATCTCAAGTTTTCCACAAATGTCTTCATGATCGAATCCTAAGTCTCTCTTCGTCATGAAGTTTTAATCATGACATTTTAGCTCTAGCTTGTCATCTTTTAAAGCAAACTTTTGCAGCGCAAGAAACACGTAAGACAAATTTCGCTAGCTAGAGTTGCTAAGATCATGGGAAGTTGGCTTAAAGAAACCTACATTATAAGTAGTTACAGCAGAGGTTACCGAATCAAATAACAGAAAGAATCTCAAAAAGACGCCGTGTATTTCCAGCCAGAGGACGATCATGAAACAATAACAGCCAAAACAGGAAAAGTTTTAAGGTTCAACCACGAGTTGAAAATGACTTTTCTTTTTAATTTTTACGCGAGACAGAGGAGGTTGAAACGTTCGGGGAAAAATGATGGGGCAAGCAGTCATACCTGGCAACTTCAAGAGAAGGTATATGAGAATCCCATACGATTCTGGCGTCTTGATTTACTTATTTACTGTTATCACGTGTATGCTCTTCAATCGACTGTTGATGTCTAAACTCGAAGTAGTTTACCGTCGTTTCTTTCAATTTTGGCTCATTTTCCCAAACCAAAATTATCAAGCACGCTTAAATGAATATAATCTCCACTGATTCTGACATCGCACACTTCCTCTGAAGAAGAAAATATTCTCTATCTTCGAAAATTCGCTCATCACATCAGGAACTACAATGAAGGTCCTCAGCTGCTTTAAGATACCGCTGACTAGCATGCGTTTTTATTGTAAGTTGTGAGAACGTCGTCCCCAGGCTCCAGACTTCGCCAATTCTTCCCTTCCCCCCCCATTCCCCGAACTGGTCTCTTAATCCCATTGAAGAAACTCTTCTTCAGGTAGCGCTAAAGAGTTTTATTACAGTTTTTATGCCACCGATACCTTTTCCGATGCCTTCATTGTTTATTACAGCATTAAAAGATATATGTGCCATCAATACTTTTGAAAAATTGCTTAACATTTTATTTAGCGAAGTATACTGTTCATATTTCGGCTTTACAACGCTATTGTTTTCCGCAACTATAACTGATATGTCTCTATATGAAGTATTAAATTTGTTTCCCGCTGACCACTCATTTTTCAATCTTTTCTTCTTCCCCCTCTCGGAGAAGTTGCGAATGAAAATTCATTGATATTACAACGCACATTGTTGAAAAAAATGCGAGCTCCGCTTTTAGGCCTGCCTAAATCTTTATATTATTTATGGAGGATCGAAAAGACAGTCCACCGGAAGAAAATGCCAAACTCGACACAAATGAAATGTGTAGTGGGAAATCTTCGATTCCCCAGATAGAAAAAGATGATAACACCAGTTCTGGGCTTCAGTCTACGCAATCAGAACTGTACACAGAAAATGTTTCTTGCGATTTAGTGGAGCTCAGCAGTGATGATGAAGTTCAAATCATCGATGTGAAAAGAAAATCATGCGAGAAAAATCTGCAAGCAGATGATCAATGTTCTTCTGGAAGGACTAGTCCGAAAGATGCAACATGTTCGGTTTGTCTCAGTGAATATGATAACAAAGCATTCCTTGATAAGTGCTTTCGTATCCTTTTAACGAGTGAAATATAAGTTTAGATGCATGAATGAGCTTGAGGTAAAGATTCGATGAAAATAAATTGTTTTCTCTGAAATCCAGCAGCAAAGTGTAACAATCACCCAGATTCATGAGGGTTTCATATGTGCAAATTAGAAATCTACCCTCCTTGTATGTGTTGGTTAAACTGTGCAATGATATTGCTGTCATGGAATTTACGTGGGTTGAGGGGTAGGGTGTTTCATTTTGCGTATCTTTTATTTTGTTATTATATTTTTTATTCGTTTCTCCTGCAGTTTAAAACTTAAAAAAAATCTCTCCCTTTCATCTCAAAGGCAGGTCAGGCATGATTCAGATCTCTTCATGGTATAATTCAAATGCTTGCAATTTCTGCCTTTCATAGAGAACCTACGCAAGTTGTACACCTATTTGAGGTTAACCCTTTAACCCTGAGGAGTGACCAGCTTCTAATTTCTCCTCACAATGTCTCCCTGGAATCAAACATTGAGGTCACAAGAAGCAAGGAAATGATCACCGACTAAAAAAAGCTCTTGATTGTCAAACAAATTCTCCTTGTCAGCACCTCAAGAATTGTACAGAGAACAGTATAGAGAATGTGCATACTGATGTTAGAGTGTAATGGGTTGATGCTATAAGGTAATCTTGAACCTTAACCTATCTTGTAGATGCTTTCTGTTACTTCTGTATTTTACAATGGTCAGAAATAGCCAGGACCTGTCCCCTGTGCAAATCAAGCTTTACATCAATTATTCACAGTGTCAAATCTGTGAACAATTGCCAGCAGGTAATCATGATGTTCACTTTATAATTTAACCCTATAACCAAAAGCTTTTTATGCCTAATGTAATCTTCTCCTTTTGAACTGCCCTGAGAAAAACTTGTAGGCCAAAAGTAGGCAGACAGTTGGCCAGAGGTTGGCCAACAGTCGGCTCAGTATTGTCCTACAGGCTTTTGTCTGATCACCCAGTTGAGAGAAATCTTTAGAAGGACTGGTGTCAGTGATGGTGACTTGCACTGTGGCAACCTTTGCAAAAGATATCAGTCCTATTCTTGAATAGCCTCATCTGGACAATCAGAGATAACTGAATAAAAGGGGGTACATTTCTAAAGAAACTATGGTGCTGCATTGGTGGGAGATTATAACAGGGTAATTTAGTATTATTACCTGAGTTGATGACCTAATTTGGCCACCATAAAGAGTTTCAAGCATTAGCATTTCATCAGAGTGAAGATCGACGAAGGGCTAACGCATGAAATGTCAGCTTTGAAACATTTTATGGTGGCCAATTTAGATTATCAACTCAGTTGATAACACCAAATTACCTAGTATCAGTAAGATGTTTATTATACTTTTATTGTATATCAGTTTGGTTTAAAAGAATGATCTCAGGTACTTGGACTACAGCCAGCATCAAACTTAGTCAACACATAGTTTTTAAACTGATTTTTTTTAGGAATAACACTTTTGTTTGCACTGCACTATAAATCATTTAAAAAACTAGCCCCTTAAAGTGCATGTAAGCAAGATACAACATTATTTTGGGGGGGTTGGGAAGGGGCTAGTTTCACTTGAAAAGGACAGAAGGGTTGAAAAGATCAACGTGTCAACTTTGTTGTGGATTGTAGCTGATGAAAATCAAAAGCAAAACAGGCAAATTCAAAACTTTTGAATGTTTGATCATTGCCATATTTGATTCAAATTATGAGTAATCAGAGGGGTGCATAGAAAAAGCCTTGAGGGAGACATAGTGGGGCAATGTTATTTCATAAATGCAACTTTTGCCCTACAATGAAAATGTTCTCTCATTTTGAAAGTGGAGGTAAAGCTACTTGAAAGAGAATGGAACACTATATCTGTGGAAAAGCTATGATTACAAGGATGTGCCTGCACTCCTAAATTTTATTTCCAATTGACACATGTCTAAATTTCATTCAGCAATTGGTAACTTAAAGAAGCAGTGTTCATCTCTGAATTTCCAACTGTCTTGTCCACTTATTTTGATTACAGTTATCATGCCATGTACAGAAAAGTAACAATCTGTAGGTTTAAACCATTTCAAATAACTCTTTCTTTTGGTATCAGCACGTTCTCACCAAACCTGACTCTAATGTGCCAACAAACCAGTGGAATGTGACTGAACCTTGGGGGCAGCCAGCTAGACGACAGGCTCATGTGTATCCCCAACGGAGAAGGTACTCACTTGTATCTGTTTACATGTGCAGGCCTGTACCAAGATGTGAAATTAACACGCACCAATGACTAAGCTTTAAGTCAAGATAATGGCTTTCCCCACCTTTTTCTCCCTTTCCCCCTTTCCCCCCCCCCCTCCCCTCAGGAGTTATCAATGAGCAATTTTTCCTTGCAGTATCACTACATGGTCAAGCCTTGGTGCATTTGTGCATGCAAATGCATGCAGAGAATGACAGAAGATGAAATAAATACACGCATTTGGGTGTAGAGCACAGCACATGTAATTTTTTTCCTACGTACGTAACTGCATGCACTGGAAGCTCGTGTAGCCACAATTTACATACACCTGATGCTCATGGGGTCCTGTAGTACATGCGAGCGTTGCTGTATGTTAGAAATCTCTTAGGTACACACCAGTACAATGAATTAAGTGTTATACTTTTGTTCAACACAGGACCATCTACCGAAAAAACTTATGGGTGCAAGGAGTTACTCAGACAGGACGTCCTAGGCGGAAAGAAATTTATAAGTTTTGAGATTATCACGTAATAAAAAACTTGATGATATTCTTATTTCCAAGTTTTGGATGCAATATTCACAAACGAGAGTGTAAGGGATAGGGTATTAAAACAAGTGCATTTATTTATTAATTTCTATATAAAGTCAATACAATATCAAGCTCTTAACTTGTATTCATTGCCTGAATATTTTAGTCATATATAACAAAACAGGGGAAAGTGTTGAAGACATACTCTGATTGACTACTTAAACTCCAAATATCCCTCACTATTGACCTCCGAACGACACATGCGAAATTTGCGCCTGAAAGTGCTGCAATCGCTGCAGGAATAAATTGGTTAAATTCATATTGATGTGCTCAGTATATTGTGTCATTGTTCTAGTCTATACTAAAACAATTATACACCTCTATGTCGGTGGCTGGTGATAGATATTTGGTTTGCCTTTTTTGCTTGGTGAATATACAACCTCTGTGGGCAGTGGGGTTAGGGGTTCATGGAGGAAGGAATTCCAGAGGGTAGAGGGTAACATTGCACTTAGGGGGAAAAAGAAATATTATTGGTTTCTTCAGTCTACAAGACTTGATGTAAGCCTCCGCAGTAACATGTACCTGGGTGAGACTAAACTTGTTTTTTTTTCTCGTAGCACCAGAATTTTTCCGTTCCAATCCTGCTTCCACCCACCGACTGATTCCATGGCTTACAAGAGATTTAAGGGCGTTGTTGAATGACGTGGAGAATCATGTCAGTTTTGTTCTTCAGTTTATTTTGTCTCTGATCAACAAGTAAGTCATGTTTAGATGTGAATCACTCCATGATTGTGTTGTAAGCAATGCCGTTTGTATCAGAATTACGTCTTGCCATTTAGATAAATTTTCGACTGAAGATCGGAAGAACGTGTAATCCGAGATTGTATTGGTTTTGCTTTACTTCGCTCTGTTATTGGTCCAGAAAACTCGCGCCACTCTCTTAATTAACCAATCAAATGTAAAACTAAAACAAATCACCACTCGGTCGCCTGCGTTTTCCCGCGCTTTAGTCAGTTTGGTTGTTTTTACTTATACTGTAGGTCTCATTGGCTCTTAGAAGTATTTTCCTTTCTTCTGATTGGACATTGTCCTTACTTTGGTTCGAAAAGAGCTCTTTGACGCTTACTGCGGCGCAGAGAGAACTTATACCCCCTTGGCCAAAACAACGAAAAATCTCAGTTTAAGAATTAAACCTTTCTTCTTTTTCACTGCTACGAGAAAAGATAGAAGATAGCCAAAACTTTTATGTGGATAAAGGGGGTAAGTTTCTAAAGAAACTGTGGTGCTGCGTCGGTGGGTGAGTGTAACAGGGTAATTTAGTATTATCATTTGAGTTGAAAAAGTAAATTGGCCAACATAGAGTGTGAAAGCTATCGTTTCGAGCGTTAGCCCTTCGTCAGAGCGAACTTTGACAGGCTAACGCTTGAAACGTTATCAACTTAATTGATAACACCAAATTACCCTTTCATGTAGATAGGCTGAGTTTTTAAATCTGTACTATTACATTTTCAGGGTTGAGCTTAGTTCTGAAGAGTTTTCTCGCCAGCTGCAGCCTTTCCTATTTGACAAAACAGATCATTTTATCCACGAGTTTATAGGCTTTGCTCGTTCGCCATTTGATATGACTGCTTATGATGAGCGTGCGCAGTACAGCTGGCCAAGTGAGTCAGAGCAGGAACCCAGAGATACGCCGACTGTGTTTCACAGTCAAACTTCAGGTCTGAACCGTTTATAACCATTTTATATCGGAATTAAAGGAATTAAAGCCGTTGTATATGCAACGTTATTAGACCTAACCCTCCCTTGTTCGCTTTGTGGATTGTGTTGGCCGATGAGTTTACGTTGGCGTGGTGTATAATAGTAAAGCAACGGATTTTTCGTAGGATAATCCAAGGCAAACCTCTTCGAAGCGTCGCATGACTAGTGTTTTCATAAAAAGCCATGTTACAGTTGTGTACTTAGTCGCCAAGCCTTTGATTTGAAGCGAGGCTGAAGGTGACTATGCTGTGATAGAGACCAGCATCTAGTTAGCATGATAATAAAGACCAACAAAGTAATTTATATTTGAAAAGCAGTAACGTTTGTATCAAACCAAGGTCAATCAGTCTTAGCTTCACTCCTGTTCAAAGGCTTGGCAACCAAGCAGGCAACTGTAAAATGGATTATACACGCTTTAATGGGAAAAGAGGAGAGTAGTATAAGGAAAATAGTTGGGCAACGTTTACATGTGAATTTCCGTGGTGTAACACTCCAAAGCGTCTCATTAAGGTAGAATTCTCAAAACTGCTCAATGTTGGCATGTAATAATATTATTAGAAATTGTTAGTGCCTATAACGCGAAATTTTTCTTAACATTTCGGCCGGGTAATGACAGCTTCAAATCCTCAACTTGGTTGGGGAAAAATTAAAAAAAAAATCGAGAAGGGAAAAGGAAGAACTTGAATCGGTTAAAAATAATTAATTTTTGAGGTATTCAACACAATATTAATGTCTAGCGGTCCCCTTTCTACATCAGGCGGGCATACACCTGTTCCAGGCCCCTCTGGCGAAACTCTGTGGCAAACAGACTGGAACAGAGATTCTCCAGCGCGGCAAACTGTAAACAACAGGTGGTCTCCAAGCTCATCACCAGGCACATCCGGACTAAATGGTCGAGCTGGTTTGGAAAGGACTGTGACCATCTCTTCATCGAACTCATCAGTTAGTCCGCAAACAACTCTAGTAGACATTGAACCCACGACAAATTATCAAGCGTCCAATGCGTCATCCGACTCTATAGGGCGTAGTAAGAGAAAGAGGTCTTCCAAGGAAACTGTTGGAGAGAAGACACAAGTGGAAACGGAGAACAAGCATCAATACCATCACTATCACCGTAATTCACACAAACACAAACATAAAAGGAAAGAGTCTAAAAGATCGAGCGAGAAATGAGACAGAGGCAAACTTTGTGGAGATACTAATCATGTTGATAATGGTTTAGGCCCGTCTTCTTCTACAAATCTTTCTATTGTTTCTTCAGAATTTTGTTCATCTCCACAGGAGTTTATTGTAATCAGTAGGGATACCTCTACCTCTCCGGTATCTTCCATTGTTCGGCCAGGACCTTCGTGCAACGATGCAACGCAATTTCAACGAAGGAAGGAAGGGTCTGGATCGCGGTCAAAATCTGGATTACGACTGCTGTCTAAAGGAAGGGAGTTTTTCAAGAAGACAAACCTTCGCGAAGTTACTCTGTTAATGCTAAAACGCGCTCAAGGGATCGTTCACTTTCGGTTGAAGAGCGTGCGATTGAAGAACATCGTCGATGGCGATCAAACTCTAGGGAAAGACGGTTGAGAGATGATAGTCAACGTTTATCTCCGTCAAGAAAATCTGGCAAGCACAGTCAAGAAAAGATAGGAAAGTCCTCTTTAAGTCCATCCCAGACTCACTGCAAAAGTAAAACGCGCGGCGAGAAAAATTGACAGTAGACGAACAAAGGAGTATGGTCGATCTCGTTCAAGATCGGGGTCTTACTCTCGAAACTCCAGATCACGACACTCACGATCACAGAAATTACGGACAAGGGACTCACGATCACGCAGATCACGATCAAGATCGCGAGGTTCGCAGTCACAGAAATCCTGATCATCGCGAAATTCACATTCCCAGTCACGAAACTTTCGAAACTTACGGTCTAATTCACAATCAAGATACTTCTCATGAGCTTGCACGCCTCTGTCATCGCAAACGCACCATAGCGTTTCCCGTTCGCGCAGTTCTTCTATATCGACAGCGAACTCTGAATCCAAAGTAAGGGAGTCAGTGTCGCACAGTAATGACGCTATTAAGAGGGAAATTGAAGATTTGGAAAGTCGCATAGTGGCTGACAAGAAGCGGCTTCTAAGGCTTTTAATGAAAAAGGAACAGGCGGAAACCGCTTAATTATGACAACAAACTAAAGATTAGTGACAAATTGTAGCGAACTGTTGGTTTATCAAGTTATCTTTAAATTTGTTAGTGCCTACCGAGACGAAATTCATGTAATTATGGAATAGTAAAAAAGTTATTTTTATATATATGTCAATCAGGCATTGTGGAGAATTGCAAAATTTAATTTTTGTGCGAAACCAATTTGGTATCAGGGATCTTTGGCGAGAATTGAAGCTTTTACCATCTTCCTCTATGACACATGAAATGAAGTCCAGATCAGAATAGCTTATCCGAATTTATTAGTAATAGAGTGACCAAGAAGGCATTTCTTTTTTCAACATAAGTACATTTTACACTAGAAATCTGATAAGGAGAAAGGAAAATTCCTTAGATTCGCTCTTTCATATAAAAACAAGTTGTTAGAGTCAAAATGGTGAGAGTTTTAGTAGAGAGTAAAAAAGAAGGGATAACTGAGATTCTGAACGTGGAATGGATGAAAACGATCGAACTTGGGAGTACATCGTTAACCGCTGTATTGACTCTGGTCGTTTATAGCAGACGAATGACGCTTTTTAGGACACTGTTTTGTTAGGAGGAAAGTTTCGGATCGTACGCTTCTGAATCAGATCGCACGAAGCAGTTTTTACTCCGCCAACCATAGGTTAAACGTCAGCGCATGTGCGAATGTTTTACTGATTTAAGTGGCTTGCTTTCAGGCTCTCAGTACCAGGTTGTCTCACAAGAGTCAACCACAACCACGCAATCTTGACAACTAAGCAAATAAATTTTTTATTTCTACCACAATTGCAAATATTTGATTGGTAACAGTGTGGTGGAGAACGTGATTGGTAGTGTGAGGTATCTGACCGTTAGTTAAGGTCAAATCTTCCTTCACTCCAGAATGTTTGGCCTCTTTAGCCTGCTAAGAGACAATGCCTCCCCCCCCCCCCCTTCATACCTTGTAAACATCAAATTTGCATGATAGAAAATGGCATATCCAACTGTCCATGTTGTGACATTAACACTGGATGAAAAAGACAGAGACATTTGGTCAAAATACATACGACACATTTCTTTCAGTTCTGCAACTGAGCAGAATTGGTCTCTATTCTAGTAAAAAGCCCTCAGCCAGTTTCTCAGATACTCGCCTATCTTGCTAAGATAGATGTTGCAATGGCTTGATTGCCAATAAGCCTAACTGGTAACTTGTTATACCTGTTAGCTTCTACTAATATGTTCAAAAACTAACACAAGTTTTTCATTTAAAGGGATTCAGTCGACTGGAACTACCAAGGAGATAGAGAAAGATGTTTTTTCGTCTTGTTACGAGCGCTCCAATGCTCTAACCACTGAGCCACAGAGACTCCACGGTGAGCGAGGTCTATTCCGAAGTTCATATGACACGCGCCTGCATACTGCTAGGATTCAGATATGTCGATAGCGTAATGTTTGTAGATAGAAATAAGAGAGATGGTAAGTTTTGAGCTCGGTAAAGAAAAAGAGAAAGTTGTTTTTTCGTCTTGTCACGAGCGTGGGACAAAGAAAAAATTCTGAGACGAAATTGAGAATCACGACTGAAAGTAAAAAAGTATACATTACTTCAGCTACATCTCTAGCATGATTATGATGTGCATCATAGTTGCCATAACACCAACACCTCAGTGCCTTTTTGAAAGCTTCTTTAAACTGCGGAATCATAATCCAATAGATGATTGGATTTAACAGACTACTATGGAAGTTCAAACACAATGCTTTTCTAGGTGCTACATGGGGAGCATGATCTCCAGCAATGGCTACATTAGAAACTATGGATGGAGGACCCCATGTAGTTAACAGCGAGCAAACCACCTTGAAACAAGTCTTCAAAGTTTGATATCGGTACGATAGATCATTGGTGTACCGACACCATTTTGCTCGTCATTTGTTTTGATATTGTTTGTGCTTTCTTTCACTTTTTGGCAATTTTTCCAGTAGGAGTAAGATATCGCGCGTGCCGTCAAACCTCGATTGAAAAAACGACGAAATTGTATGGCAATCATTGAGAAAAGTCAAGAGTCAGTGTGCTTGTTACCATGCCAGTATCCTACTTTTATTGCTCTTCGGTTCTACAGTAGTAATTTTCCTCTCACTGGTCATCGACCTTCATTGCTCTTGGTATGTATCATTACCGCTGAAATTCTTGCATGGGACTGATTTGAATGATCGATGCCACATGAACAACAATTGAATACCGTTTTGAAGGCATCTCTAAACTGCGGATTCATGATCCCATAGATGATTGGATTAACCAGGCTCCCGGAGAAAATAAAATACGGAGCTACCTTATGCACCTCAGCAGGTGGATAATCTCCAACAGCGGTTAAAAGAGCGCCTAAGCATGGAGGAGCCAAGGTAATTAAAAAGAAACAAACCACTGTGAAACAACTCTTCAAAACTTTAATGTCGGTATGATGAAGCCTGGGAGTACCAACCTTATTTTGTGTGACATTGGTGTTAACGTTATCAGAACTTTTTTCTCACTTGCCTGTAAATTTCCCAATAGCAATAAAATATCGCAGATGTTAACATGACCCAGGTCCCTCCAGTAGTTGCTAGGACATAAGATAAGTCAAAGCTGCAAAGAAGGGAACTCGAGTCGAACTACAGCTTTCCCAATCCGTACAACGGAGGCGTGGCGATTATGAGAGAACACAGCCAGACGAGACCACAGTACAACCAAGCTACTCTTTCTGGGGAAGAACTTGATATACAAGGCTCGATGGACGACTTTTATGTGTCTGTTCATGACAATTGAGGCGATATTTAACATAGAGGCCACACCCATAGTAAGTCGTGATGTTGCGGTGACATGACACCATTCCTGGGTCAAATTTCAAGTTACGGTGTAAAGGGTCACCGTAAAGATTTCAGTCAGTGAAAGATTGTGAAAGGTGGTGGTTCGCCTCTCATAGTATTTATTCATAACGTAAACTACCAGCACATTACCAAATATGGCGGTGAGGCAAATCAGGATCGCAATTGCTACCTCCATAACAATTTCTGCCCTCGAGCGGCCAAGAGGATCTGGGAAAGTTGCTTGGGACATCCTAGTCTGTAACAAATGAAGAATGTATCCATAGGACAATTTGAATTGCGAAAGATGCTATAGATAAGGTTAATCCGTTTGAAGCAATGATGAAATGTAATATGCAAGGACTTCGTTAAAGAATGAAGATATCCAACCCATCAAACTTCTTCCTCTTAAAAAAAAAAAAAGAGGAAATAAACTTATATAAAATCAAATTTCTAAGAGTCTGTTCTAATTTCAAAGAATAACTAATTTTCTTTTTTAACCCGTGGAGGCAGAAATATCAAGGTATCTATCAAGCTCCGGTTGAAACCTGGTCAAGAGTTTTTCCAAATTGTGTTTTTGTTGCTTCGACTGACTTTCGGAACACTATAATGCAAGAAAGCCAATATGCTTGAATTATTTCATCCTTTCTTTCAAGCTGATTCAATACTTATTTCCTGATGAACAATGAGTTCAGTAATTGCAAGAAAATTACAAAGAATTAACCTATTTAAAGAGTTACCCTAACTCTACATCATTCTATGATCGTGGGTAAACGGTCTTATTCGTTTTCTCGACCAAATGAATTATTCTGAAGCAAAAACTGGAAATCGTTCAACCTTTGTCGGTACTTTAATTGCCTGTTTAATATGAGAAAGCTTTCAAGACTTAATACTAAAAAAACTCAATATTCTAGGTAACCGCTGGCAAATAAATCTCGTAATTCATTTCCTTAAGAAATCATCATCTTTTACAGTGGAAATGAAAGATATCTTTGTCGTATTTCGATACCTTTGATTGGAGCGGTACGAAAAGTTGAAAACCTATAATGAGTCAAGAGAGCTTGAGGATGAGTGTCCTAAAACCAGCACAAAAGGAAATACCATGGTCGCTTTTCGAAGCAAATGACGAGATTTATTACCACCGGTTATCTATAATATTGAATTTTCCGTTAAAACTCTAAAAAACTTTCTCACATTAAGTAGGCAATTAAAGTGATGGCAGAAGAGAAATAATTACTCAGGTTATTGTTGCATAGAGATACATTTGATTGGGACAATGAAGGAGACTGCCTAATTATGATCATAGCATTGTGAAAAAGGTTTCTTTTTCCGTTTGCTTTTCTGGAAACTACTAAACTCACAGTTCAGACCAGGAAATAATTATGAAATCATTATGAGAGAAACAATTAAACAAGTTAAGGATAATGACTTTCTTGTGTTCTTGTGCTACGTTATGAATTATCATACTTGAGCGCCTCTTATACACGAATATCTTATCAGTCATTCCTTTTTCCCTGCGAAAGGTTCAAGATTGTGGCATGGGTGGCCGGTAAGGACAATAATCTTGATTCTCCAGCCTCACTGAGTTACTACAACGTGAGTATTTGAGAATATGTGTACTATATATGATTTAGCGAGAGACTACGGAGAAAACTATTAAAATAATCCGAGAGAAGCGATTTCACGTCGCCAGCTTAAAATGTTATTTTCTATTTCTTGAGACTGAGAATGGTTCAATACTCAACTGCACACAAATGGTGTTTTAAACATACTTCATCACTTCATCTAGGAATTAAAATTCATCTGGACTAAATACGGACAATTTTTAGCGCTATCAAGTTGCTATTAGACAGATATCAGTAAGATCACACCGCTTTTTTATGTCCACAAGAGACACAAGAAAGAATTTTGAGGGAACATTTTCATTTCTTTTTGACACCTCATACAGTTTGTTTGCGTATTTTTAAATATGTTTTATTATATAAAAATAATGAAACCTGTTATGGAAATCTTTATGAAATTATTCCTTTAAAAATTAAAGTTTCAGTGATCGTGGGCGGACGAGTGCTTCACAGATGAACTACACGCGGTTTTAATCACAGAAATCCTGTTAGAAATTCGAAACGACTGCAGAACTGATGATTGCAGCAACAAATTTAACGGTAGTTGGAACGCAGACGAAAACTTTTCAAGAACTGGCATGTTCCCCTCTTTTGGTTGGTGAATTACAAAAACAATCTTTTTGTTTCGCAGTTGTCAATATTCTCCTTTCCATAACTGCATTTCTTGGAAATTTTCTTATCCTTGTTGCCCTTCACAAGGAATCTTCACTTCATCCGCCGTCCAAATTTTTGTATCGTTGTCTTGCAACAACTGACCTTTTGGTTGGACTTCTTAGCCAGCCTCTTTCTGCTATTTACTATATGACGTTAGTTTACGAAGACTGGAGTCTTTGTCGATACGCATGGGACACTGGGTACGTAACAGGCTATATATTATGTGGAGCGTCTTTGTTGACGATTATGGCCATAAGCGTGGACAGACTTCTCGCCTTGTTATTGGGGCTAAGATACAAACAAATTGTAACTTTGAGGCGCACATATATCATTGTAGCTACTTTTTGGGTTATACCTGGTGTTGCTGCTTTTTGCTATTTTCTGGATCCCCAGATTTCATTTTGGTGTAGCGTTATAGTTCTGCCGCCCTGCTTATTAATTTCAGTCGCCTCGTACGTTAAGATTTTCCGCGTTCTTCGTCGACATCACGCTCAGGTTGGAGATCATCTTCAACAAAAAACGAGGCAACCAAACGTACTGAACTTGGTGCGATTTAAAAAGGGAGTGTACAGTGCACTGTGGGTTCAGTTAGCCTTGGTTGTTTGTTTCCTACCATATAGTGTAATACAAATTAATATAGTTTACAGCAAAACACATTCATCCCATTCTTACGTTACTTTTGGAATAGTTTCGTCTTTAGTGTTCTTTAACTCATCTCTAAACCCATTTCTTTACTGCTGGAAGATTAGAGAAGTAAGAGAAGCAGTAAAGCAGACAATCAGACAAGCATTTTGCTGTCCATGGGGTTAAATTGTTCTCGAGGTAAAATCATATTTGTATATATAAAGCTGACCCGTTAAGACTCGTTTGTTATCAATAAATGCTCGCCAGGTATCGTTTTGAATAGGAAGAAACGGGAAGCTCGTTATATAAACCAAACTGTTGCGATGGATCGTATATTCCTGATATCAGATCTTCGCCAACAAAACAGTAGATTAAGAAAATAGAACGACAGTCACAATCAAATTTCTTTTTTTTTTTTAATTTTAATTTTAATTTTAATGTAAATGGTCGTTTTAAATCCAGTATGCCGCCAGTGTATACGTATTGTATATCAAAAGTTTATATATATTGTATAATTGTCGAAAGTGGTTTTGAAGTTCTGTCTTTCACTTTCACTTCAAGTCGTCTTACATAGCCTTGTTCGTATGTATATAAAACCGTTTTCAAAAACGTTGCCGTTTAGTGATAAATATAAAATATACACGCTTGTCCTTTTTCTATTTAAACGTTGCTAACAACTTGATGAGGTCCTTAAAGCAGAGAGATACGAAGAAATGAGATGGTGCTTAAAGTGCTTTAAGAAGTGTAAATTATACGGAGGCCAAAGACATTATGGACATCACTGAAGTGGAGATATCACTCCGTTCTTGCAGGAGCAGATTATCAATAACAAAATAGATTCGAATTTGAAAACATATTATTGACGATAATATATTTAAGTAAGACAAATAATAGCTGAAATCGAACCTCGATTGAAAAAACGATGAAAAGGCGTATAAAATCATTGGCCATCTTAAAGAGTTTAAAACTGAAGCTGAAGTTTCGAGCGTTAGCCCTTCGTCTATCGCTCTCACAAAGAGCTAACGCTCGAAACGTCAGCTTTGAAACTCTTACGGTAGCCATTTCACGTTATCAACTCAGTTGATAATACTAAATCACCCTGTTATACTCACCCAACGACGCAGCATCACAGTTTCTTTAGAAATTTACCCCCTTTATCAAGCAATCTCTACGAAATTAAACTTAGAAATAGAGAATAATACATGGGCGCGCGTAGATATGGAATTTCTCCTCGAGTGTTTAACTCGATAGCTCACGAGTGAGCGCAGCGAACGAGTGAGATGTTGAGTTGAACACGAGAAGACAAATTTCATACCTGCAAGCAACCATGTATTATTTTGTTTGTCATATAAAAACAATAGCCCTCAGCTGAGAAGAAAAGCTGACTACATTAATGAATGAAAATAAATGAATCGACAATCCCCGAGTAACAATCGTAGAGTGCGTTGGCGCTAACTCTAAAGATGGAAAAATGCGTCGAATCATGATTACAAAAAAACAATGGTCGTAATTTTCAATTAACAAAATTCTCATTTATTGACTTTGTCCTTACTGACAGAAGAAGTCTTTCAGGTAAACGGCCAAAATCGACTAGTGGCAAATCTTCCAGTTGTCGATTTTCATTTGTGTTTTAGTCGCCACAATTCGAGAAAGCTCCGACAAACAACTTGTATTGAGAATCGTGAAAGCTTTGGCGTTTATTCATCAACCTGACCTAGTGACGCTAAAGGCGAGTGACGTGTCAGCAGGTGATTGGCTATATCAACACACTTGAAAAAATACGATATTTTTTCACGTGTGTAGTTACGACTTTTCTAAGAGCCGGAAATCCCTGTATAACACCACAGTTTACGTGATAAATATGTTTATTGAATATGTAGTTTAGGAGAAACTTTGGACTGAGGTACTGTTTACTTGAAAATCATTGATACAGACTGTATGGATTGGCACTTGGAATGAACAGTCATTAAAGGAAATCAAAAGAATCCATACGGAGCAGCTTAATCTTACAAAGCCATGGCCATTTCGTGACTTCACTTTAAAAAGCTTCTCTCTAGACAATTGACGTCTCAAAGTCTTTCCTGGCTAAAAACGTGTGAGCCATGAAAGGGAAATGGGGTCGAAAATACGAGACAAATGCGGGTTTCCTAACGTCTGAGGCCTTGAAATGAGTCTTGCTTACTATGTGTCGTGGACGTTTTGCGAATTGCACCTCGTTGCGTTTAAACACTTCAGAGAACAAATAATCGCCCCTACCCTCTTGAGCACAAAGTAAGAAAAATAATGAAGAGAAAAAAAAATGGATAAAAGTTCAAACAAAGATTGACTTTTGATTGATTACTAGAACGCTTAAGATAAGTCCATCTTGTTAATTCCTATTTCTCGCTTTTATTGCATCCTATGGAGGAAAACATATCTTCATGAAAAGTCATGGCCAGCTTACTGACACCCGTACTTATGCAGAAACCCACGATTTAGAAGGAACATGTTTTCCGAATTTATTTGCAAGGAAAAACGCTAACATGTCTTCTAGACAGTCTAACAAAAGTAAAACACGATGATGTCTCATTTAAATCCTGAGTGCAATATTTCTTTCACTGGAAACTTTTTATTAATCAAATCTGTTGGTGGAAGATGGGCGAATACTGGCTTCATTCTGTTTCACGTGTTTGAGGTCGGACGCAAGAATAGCCTCGGTCCATAAAACGTAATAACCGGACGAAATTGAGTTTTATTCGGCGACATGCACTTTACGCAGGGTAAATAATAATTTGCAGTAATGGCTACATAAACTTAAAATATATCATATACAGGTAACTTTGAACTGCAGAATAAAAGAGAAATGACTCAGCCCATTATTCTTAGCTGATTTGAAGTGATTTATTGGAATCTGATCACTATAGGTAATAGTCTAACAGTAAAAAAAAAAAAATGATAATAACTTGAGGAAGCTTGGCTGACAGCAAAAATTGAAATAAGTTTTTCAGTTGTTTGCAACTGTTTCAAAAAGCATTTTTGTTTACGGTGGAAACAAAAGATATCTTTGTCATATATCGATAACTTTGAAGTGTGCAATATGCAAAGCTGGAAACCTATAATGAGCCTAGAGAGCTTGAGGATGAGTATCCTAAAATCAAAACCCTATAAATAGAATACCCTGGTCGCTTTTAAAAACAAATGAACAAATGACGTGGCTTATTACCACCGGTCATCTGTAATATTGAATTTTGCGTAGAAACTCTAAAAAGTTTTCTCAAATTTAGCAGACAATTAAATTGATGACAGAACAGAAATAATTACTCTTATTGTTACAAAGAGATATATTTGATTTAGGCAACTAAGGTGACAACCTAACTATGATCATAGCACAATTTTTAATTTATTGAGAAAAAAGGTTTCTTTTCCGTTTGCTTGTCTCGAATCTACTAAACTCATTTTTCACACCAGGAAATAATTAGGAAATCATTACGAGAGACACAATTTTAAAAACAACACAAGAAAAATGACTTTCTTGCGTTCTTGTGTTCTGCTATCATACTTGTCCGATTCTTACACGAAAATCTTATCAATCATTCCTTTTTCCCTGCGATAGATTCAAGATTGTGGCGTTAGTGGAGGTAAGGACAGCAGAAGCTGAAGAAAGTCATTGACATGTTTCAACCTGAGGTTGACATATATCTTGATTCTCCAGACATACAAAAAACGTGAGTATTTTGTAAAATATGAGCAGAATCTAAGAAATGAGATTCTAGAATATCTTTATCACATTCTTTAGCGGGAGAATGCGGAGAATATCCATTAAAATAATCAGAGAGAAGCGAGGGCGCTGCCTTGGAAACTCTCTCTTGCCATGGTTTGAATTTTTATCATCTTAAGATCATTGTTTTCTTTGTCTTAAGATAATTTTTACTTCTTGATTTACTGTCGGTTATCTTCCTTTGACTGGCCTGACATTACAAACCCAATTCAGTTCTCAAGAAAGAAAACCGGATTTTGAAACTGCTACAGCAACAAAGAATCCCATAAAAATTTCTAAAAGTAGATATCCCCTCCAGCAAGTGTCCTAAACTGAAGCTAATTGGTCATGGAAATCAGAAAATAAAAGGCTAAAGTTTAAAAGTGCCAAATGGAGAGCTGACTAAGTGACTGGCTCATGCAAAAAGCTTGCTACCGTGAAACAATAAGTAATATATGTTTAAATTTTGTTTCCTGATTTATTATGTAATGCATATTGGAGCTCTTTCAATGTATCTGGCACAGTTTGTATTATGTATGTTTTGTTCTGTTCCTTTGATTCATCATACAGAAAAAGCAAATCATGAAGGGAAGTCGAAACAGCCACAGATGAACATTCTGCTGAAGAAATTGAAAGTGACGAGCAAGGAAATGTAAGTAGATAATAATAATAATAATAATAATAATAATAAGTCTTTATTAAGCACTCTAAACAACAAACGTGTTTAGTTACAATGATATGAAATCAGCAAGTATAAAACTAGTAAACTAACTAAATTACTAACTGAATAACTAATAAGAGAACAAACATCTATTAATAAAGGTCCTTTTGAAACGTTCAGTTCTGACAAGCGGGAGAATATAATTATGGCGCCTCTTACGTAGCGTATCCATTGTTCGCTCTGGTGGCAAAAGGTCATCTAAAGCTGTTGGAAAATCGCTGTCGGTGATCTTGGCCCACAACTTCTTATCTTTTAGAATAATAATATTTTCAATCGAAAAAAGCTCTTTACAGTAGCCAAGCTTAAAAGCTCTCTTGAACAGCCTGTCTATGCGACTCAGATACTTATGATAATACGCGCAGCCCCATACTTCTATGATATGTGTGTAATATTTGCACATGTGTAACTTGCTAATGGTTGTAATAAAATTTCTTTTCTTTTGGCAGCTTGGTCTTCCACTTCTAAAGCAGAAGCAGACAAAATAAGGATAATGATTCTTTTTTGTTGTAAGCGAAATTTGGTCCAAAGTTGAGCAGTTAATTAATAATCCCCAAATTAAGAATAGGAAGGCATTGAAAATGTTGTTGAGCTAAAAACAGCAACTTCTAATGCATGGTTCAGCTCAGCTGATTACAGTTTCTCATAGTGATTTCAGGCACAGGGTAAGGATACATCCTTTATTTCATTGATAATAATTTGTCCTCCTCAGAGTTATGCAAATGAACAATTAGATCTTTAGCGTTCTCTGTTTTGCCAGGTTGTCATTGGCTATAGCACATGCTTCGATGAATGGACACCCTTCAGGGCCTATAGAGGATCTGGATATTTTCCGTTTGTTCGCCGCGAAAAGCTGTTCATTCCCTCGGAAAACTCTCTAGAGGATAGAAAAGAATCGTTCCATGGCCAACTTGCTCGTGAAATAAAGAAAAAGCTTTGGTCTGGACAGCGAGAGGACCCTGATATAAACATAGACCTTAATGTTGACCAAGATGTTTTCATGGAAGGTTTTGGGAGTGTTTTGCCCGGCGTTCTTCAACGAGGGAAGATGGTTTACCAATCGGAGTCAAATAGGGTGCTTGATTCATATCTGGGGCTGAAGTGGGATGAAAGAATTTTAAATGTAGCTGAAGATTTTGCCTATGTAATTCCAGGAACTATTAAGTATTGGCTGGGACAAAGAAGTCCAGTCATTGAATACAAGCTCATCGTTGTAGGTGTTCTTAAACCCTTTCATAACCTGCTGCCTCCAGGAACTGAATCCTGTTTTTCTTCAGAAACAGTTGTTTGAGGGCATCAACCCCTTTGTGAATTGTGGATCTGAAGAAATCTTTAGAAGCTCTATTATTGTATTTTTCCAAGCCCTGCTGTGTGTAATATGCTATGTTCTGATAAAGTGACAGGAACTCAGGAACATGGTAACATAATGCATGCATGTAGGGAGTGACATCTTTTGCTTGGTAAACTTTGAGAAAGTGCTCAAACCATGATTTGCTATTTCTTTGCAGTTCAAGAATACCCTCTTCAGATGTAAAATCTAGCCTCAAATCACCAATTATGTCCATAAATTTAGCCCAGATAACTTGTATGTCTTTGTTTTGACTGCAAAGAGGGACAAGCATAGGTCAGAATTTTTATATTCTGAAAGAATTTCAACTTTTCTGGTTCAGTAAGATCGCTATATTCCAGCTTTTTGCTCTCTTTGTTGATTCTAAAATTAAAAGTGATTCCCATACTTTTGATAAATTCTTCATAACATGCCATGTGTTTATATTTATCTCTTGGGAATCTATCAGAGGTTTTTTTTTCTTGTAAACAAGTTGATCAAAACATCTGAAATCCTCAGAAAAAAATGTAATGTATCTATGATGACGAGGTCCATAGGTATAAAATCAAATAATGGTTGTTCCTTAAAGTTTAATTTCCTTCTAGTGGAAAACCTTGCTATTTCGGTGACAGTTCTAGCACCAAATTTGGGGTCATTAATTGACAATGTTTTGCTTGTGTCCCACCATTGCTCCCTGGGACACTTGCACCACACACAAGCATAACCCTCATTTGCCCTGCCTAAACCACATTACAGTGCTAAAAATTTCAAATATCCACGTAAAAAGTATTTAATTTTATAGGTGCAATTATTTGCACTTACACTGCACGAAAAAACGGATTTACAACCGTAGCAAAATCGTAGTAAATGAAAAGTAAATACCACATTTGATAGACTTTGTTCATATTTGCTCAGATGCAATTTTTTTAATTGCATTATATTTGCACGCAAAGCAAAGATGGTAATTACCGCATTTACTCAATGTTCACATACCATAGCAAATGTAAAGAAAAGCTGCACATTTGCGACAACTTTTCTGTTGCAGCAAAGGCGAGTTAAATTGTTAAATTTGCTGTGCGAAATGATGGATTTACATGTGTAGCAAATACTATCTTTAAACTGCTTTGATCGTACTTGCACGTAAGTCAAACTTTGTGTTTGCACCACAATTGCAAGTAAAGCAAAGACGTTGAATATTGCCTTTACTCCATATTTTCATTGACAGCAAATACGAAACAAAAGAAATGTTTCATTCGCTTTGATGACCTTTGCACAAAAAGTAAACTTCATGTTTGCAGATATTTACATAGCGTAGCAAATGCGAAAAAAATTCAACTTTACTGCGGCAGTAAATACCAGGTAAATGAATAAATTTACTGCACGAAAGGACGGATTTGCATGGATGCCAAAGACTATATTTGCCTCGCTTTGGTCATGTTTGCGGCGAAGTCAAATGTCATGTTTGACCATTGTTTGCAAGGAAAGCATCGCAGGCAAAATTCCAAATTTGCTTATTCTTGACATATCCTGTAAAAATACGTGTAAGTGAACATTTGCTGAAACTTTGTTGTGGCAAAGATACACGTTTACGCCTTATTTGTTCCATGTACAAACGCAATCAAATATTTCATTTTTGACAGTTTTGCTCATTAAGGCAGAAGTAAACGTTAACACATATTTGCTCAATGGGGTGGAATCAGAGAGAAATAAGAAACGAAACAAAATGCAAGTATGTCCAGCACCATGCAAATATTTACTGCATTATGAAATAAAAATTAGATCCAAGTCACATATTATTACATGGTAAACAGCTTGCACTTGTAACAATTTGAAAAAGTACTAAAGTATGTAAATAGTAACCAATCGCATATAGAATCGTAAATAGTAACGAATAGCATATAAATAGTAACTGAAAACTCCTATGTCGACATAGATACTCTAATTAATAAGATGAAAGATTAATTACTGACTGTAATTATGTTTAGTCTGTAGTTTTCCTATTTACATATTATCCTAATACCTAGATGTTTGTAAGCATGAAGATTAATGTCTACATGTTGTAATTGTATGTGAATATTTATTGTATAAAATTGTGTAAAATTATTTGTCTACAGTCTGGCTTGCCACGATTAGCTCTTCACTATTTGCAAGCCAGCCAGTAATAACCATCTAATGTGAACAAATAAAACTTGAAACTTGAACTTGAAACGAATCATAATCAAGAATGCCTACACCTACATATAATCCTTTTGATTTGTTAATTGGTCTGTCTCTGATCACCTTGGAATTAATAAATATTATAAATATCTTGAAATACAAGTCAAATATTGGCACATTGTAAACAGCTTATTAAGAATGCCTGAAACACATAATGCTCTTGATTTGTCAACAGGTCATCAGCAAGGAATCAATAAATATTATAAATATCTTCAAATACTCTTCAAATATTGTTACATGGTAAAAATTAAGCTACACAATTTGAAACAGTAAGCCTACCTAAAAATACCTAAAATATTAAATGCTTTCAATTTGTTAACTGATCTTCAAAAATTTTGTACTAGATATGATAAGTCATAGCATGGCTGATGTAATTCTCCCATTTTGCAATTCATGAGTCAGTTCAATGTAAATTTGAAAAATTAAGGACAGTAGAACAGCTTCATTTAGCTTATAGATGAAGCTGTCACATAACAAGAAATGACAGCATTCAATCAATTACACATACATGTAGCTCTTAGGAAATATTTGAAGACTAAGTTGCTACCACATAGAAACAGCACCCTTCATTGAACTGAATTTTCATTTCAAAACCTGAGTTCCTGTACATGTATTTCAGTACAGGGATAAAACAATTATTTGTACATGTATATTGCTTGATCATCAATTGCAAAAGTCTTCTATATCAAGGCCAAATAATTAACATTTCATTCTCCTTTCTCTAAAATTACTTCCCCTTAAGTTAATTTTGTTTTCTTAGCCAAAAATGAAAGTGAAATGTGATCATCGCAGTAAATTTTCATTTCACTGCACGGGAAGATATGAAATCAATAAATTGACCTCGCTCCCAATGTGTGGCTTCATAGCTCAGTTGGTAGAGCATCGCACCGGTATCGCGGAGGTCACGGGTTCGAATCCCGTTGAAGCCCTGATTTTTTTTTTTTTTTTTTCAGGCTTCTTCTTTCCAATTGCTTAAATTGGAAAATTTACTGCGATGATCACATTTCACTTTCATCTACAACCACAGTACAAATATGAATTATTTCATATAAAACTTCACATCATTTCACTGCACGGGAAGATATGAACTCAATAAATTGACCTCGCTCCCAATGTGTGGCTTCATAGCTCAGTTGGTAGAGCATCGCACCGATATCGCGGAGGTCACGGGTTCGAATCCCGTTGAAGCCCTGATTTTTTTCAGGCTTCTTCTTTCTAATTGCTTAAATTGGAAAATTTACTGCGATGATCACATTTCACTTTCATCTACAACCGCAGTACAAATATGAATTATTTCATATAAAACTTCACATTAGCCAAAAATGCAGAAAAAATACCAATGAATAAGGAGGTGATTTACATGAGAAATTTCAGCCTGATTAGGGGGCTGGAATTTTGTTGTGATTACATGACCAAATGTAAATCTTTTCTCCTTTGCAACTGCCAGCTTCAGTGATTTCGTTACATTGAAAAAAACAATCACTACATATGTCCAAGGTCCCATTTCAGCCTGGGCTGAAATTCCATTCCAATTACATGGGCTTTTTGGAGCTTTTTCATCCTCGTATCCTGGGCTGAAATCTCAGCCCCTTCTAACTAAGCTGAAAGTCACCATGTAATCACCCCCTTAGAAATAAGGTTACATGTACTAAAGGAGGGCAGAAAGTACCAATTATGCCAGTGCAAAGGGATCAGCATCATCAGGAGCAAGGCGGCTCGAGATTATGCCTGTACGATGCCTTTCCACTAACATATTAGCACCTTTTGCACTCCTTCTGCGTGTTGACTTTCGGTCAAGACTGTGCATGACCTGAGTTAGTGCAGGACTCCGCCACTAAAGTGAGCTTACACAAAAACCTTTCTTCTTTGGCCTCTCTGAGTCTGAGCTTTCATAGCCATGCTCACTGTTCGACTCGCCCTCCTCAGATTCTGACATAGAATGTTCCGATGACATATAGTCTATGGTCACGAACTTCATGTACTGATCTTTGTCTTCTGCAGCCAAAGATGTAGAAAGGTTGAGAGCTTTCACTCGCTGGTTCTTTTTCTGTATTAAAATAAATTAAACAAAATTGTTCACAATTACACTAAATATGAAAGTCACAAATAGACAAGGTTTGGGTTGAAATTAGCTTATTGATTCTACCCAGCAGAGCTCTTACAGATACTGGGTCTTGTTTAAAGCATTGCTATGATGTTCAACAGCAGAAAAACTCAAAACAGCTTGAATTTTGAATATTATTTACCGTATTTAGACGGCTTCGGGCTCTCTGTTGCTTTAATATATCCTGAGCTGCATTTCTTGATTTGTTTACCTCTTGTCGTCTCTTAGTTCGGAAATGGACACGCATAGCAGCTAAAAAAGAGTAATGTTGTCTTGTTGAAACATGGTAAAGGGTAATTTGCTAATAAAGGGTAATTTGCTTTAAATTTTTAACCATTTTAACACTTATTATTAGGTTTATGTTTTTGATTTAAATTGTACTCTTACTTTTCAGAAGGCCACAAGTTTGTCAGTATTCTCATATACTGTTGTGTTACCCTCTTAAAATAAAACCTCTTAATTACTAAACATTTTGATATAAAACTTGTGTATCTAAAAACTGCATGTGAGTGCAATAAACTGTTTACAACCAAAATCGGAAGAGGAAGGACTGTGGGTGCAGTTTATTATCCTCTTAACCAATCCAGTGGGTACATGTAAGCAATTATGCTGTGGTTTTAAAATTTATTTGGTTTTAAAATATTTAAATTATTTTGATTTTCATTCTCCTTTGTCTCAGATTCTAGATTATGGTAATCAACCTCAATAATGGAAATAAAAATTAAACTGGTTTGATTAAAAAAATTTGTAAACCGAGGAAAAATTCAAATTTAAATATATTTATTGATATATATATCAGTTGGCTATTTACAAGCATGGCTGAGGATTTGAACTCAAGGCTACCATGAAACAAATCCAGGTAGTGGTCAGGATGAGACTCAAACCAAAGCAACAACACTTGTTACAAAACATTCGATACATTAATTTTACAAGAAAGAAGAAAAAAGGTGAATTTACCTTTTATTGTAACAACTGGCGTTTCGTGGTCAGTACTCTGCACTCCAGCTAAAATTTGCTGATTTACAACCTTGTTTTCAGGTCCATTGAAGCTAGGACATTAAATATAATTGTTTAAGCATAGTTTAAAATTCCAGCTGTAACCACTTCCACTTGGGGTTCTGCACAGGAAGAAAGGCGGTTACATCAGGTACGAAACCATTAATTAGAAAGTGTATGCAGCTTTTAGACCTTCAGGGCTGTAAATTAGGGCTGGGGGCCAAGGGATTTTACCCAGCTGTTATGCATTTATCTGTGGCTTCTCTGATAGAAAAAACAATATCAATAACACCAGAAACTGCATGGTGCATCCTTACTGTGTACAGTTTCAGTGTTAATAGCATAATAATTATCTCCTTTAAGTTTGACATTTCCATTCGAAGGTCTGCTAGGCTGGCTCTCAGATTATCATATGTCTCTGTAGATTTTATAACAGCAAGTATATAATTTCCCTTCTCACGCGTTGCCACATCCTTTTCATGGAGAATAGTAAAAGTGAAGTTGACACCTGTAAGCCCCTTTCCAATATTTGTACCATCACCACTAAGCTTGATCTTAATAGTTTCTCCATCATTGATTTCTCCATTCTTCTGAAGCCTAACAATGTGCTTTTTCAAGCTTTCTGCAAATCCTAACTGAACACCTTCAGCATCTCCTGGTGTTGGGTTCAAGTTCCATTCACTGTTTAGCTCATTAATTCGCTTCTTGATGGAATATATATTGGGGAGATCATTAGCCTTAATGGCAATTTCATGCCAGGCCTCATTTGAAATAATGAATTTATCTTTGAGGTAAAGCCACATATTTATGTTTGGGTCAGATTCTGTAAATGGCAACTCTCCCTCTCCAACAAGATTGAAAGTTTCATATTGATTAGTCTCAGTCTTGAGGACTTCAATTTTGGTTGCAACAAAATTGTACAGCCCAAGAAAGGAGAGTGTAGTTTGGCACTCCTTCTTCTGTTGGTTTTTAATTCTCTTTTAATGGTGCTTAGAATAGTCATTAAACTTCTTCTTAGCTGGGCCTCTACCTTTTTTCCTATTTGTAATCACTTTTTTGGCCAACTGAATAAATTTTTTTTGGTAGAAGACCCCTTTCTTCTCAGCCTTCTCGAGAGCTTCTCGGGCTTTTTTATCCACTCACAATCGCTTTGCCTTCTCCTGTACCAACGATTCTTCTAATTTTATTTTTTCTCCCCTCAACTGGCTGTTCTCATCTTTAAGCTGATGTACATCAACCTCGTTGTAATACACTTTAAATCGATACCGAGGGCCCCGTTTCCAAATTGCTAAGAGGTGCATTTAATTGCTACGATTACTAGCTTTCTTGACAGCTTTCTGAAAACAGAATATTTTCTTTCTGAAGACTTCTTATATATGGCTATTGATTATTATACCTCCTATACCTGATTGCTCAAACACTTTGTTTACAATTATTGAAAGGACCGACTCATGGTTTTCACTGAAAACGTCTTTGCTTTGAAATAGTATAGATTAGTAAGCTGAAACGAAAAATTAATCAGGGAAGTTTACGAAAAATCCAGCGAACAAGCTTAAAAAAGGCATTTATTTAGACTTCATACTGCGATGAACTTCACAAATCTTACTTGTTTATCTCGTAAGTAAACAATGGCAGATTAATTCCCGAAGTGCTTTCTGAGTTTCCCGATCCCTCTCCTACTGCTTTCACGCCCACCAAACAGGAAAAAATCAAAAGGAGGAAGATACAGCTGTTTTGAAACGCCATTTGACGAGGGTAAATCTGCTTTTTGTTCGACACTTTACATATCAAAACAAAGGAAATTTGTTCCTCTTTTTTATTCTGGCGGTACATTTTTAAATTGCGCTTGCGTAAAAGGGATATCGTCCGAGACGCTTCGCTCGGTTGTGTTTTGAACAAAAACCCCTTGTTTATTTCACGCAACCGCTCGGAGAAAAGGTTAAAATGACGAGGGAAAAACTTTACCTTCAAGTTAGAAAATTAGCGAAATAGAAAGCCACAATATTATAGTTTAATATTTCAGAGGTACATTGAGTGCTTTTTCCGTGGAGAATCCGCACGATGGTAAAATGTTCGAAAATTACACTCGATTTGAGTGGAGCGTTGAAGTGGGCGTGGTCACTATAATCATGTTAAGACTATTTGTACCCCGTGAGTTTGATATGAATAGGTAACGGTCAGCGTTGAAATACTCTTGAAATAATGTCCGATAACGATGTCTATCTACCTTCAGCAACTTCTACCGAAAGTTGTGATACATCGTACTGAAGTAGCAAAGAAGAAATGGAAGTTGCGAGCACGGTTCAGCCCTTTGAAGGAGAACTGCGAGCATCAAACGAAGATCTCGACGAAGAGAGACAAAGACGCTTTCTCGCCCGCGGTGTTCAGGTCAAGATTAGAACAAAAAACTCCCGTCACTGAATGTTTTGTTTGTTGCGTTTGTGCTTTATTTTCTATGGCGAAATCTATGTCAAGAATGGGCAGCTCTGTTCGTTTCTGTTGCCATAACATGATGATTTTTCGATGATTTTTGATGATTTTTCGCCGAGGAGTCATCGGGCAGTTTCATTGCAAGTTGCTCATTTCCTCAGAGATTGCAAAGGCATCGTCGTCGAGCCGGTATCACAACGGATTTGGAACCCCCTTCGCAGATTTGGACCCCCCTACCAAACTTTCCTTTTAAGTATCGTTCATATCATATTTGGTAACTAAGTCTACTAGCAAGTTTTTTGTCGATGTTCTTTTCAATTACAACACGACATTCCTCTATAAAGGTCGAGTCGTACAGAATACGCAAGAATTAGATGCGAACTATTGCATTCGAGCCATTGAAATTTTTACAATGAATCTTTGCTTCTTCTGATGCGGATTAATATTGATACGAAACGTTATAACAATAGTGGAGACTGTTGCGTCTAGTCAGAAAAATAACAGTCTGAGACAGTTTATGAACAAGAACGAAGTAAAAATGTTTCTATTCTGAACTATTGGACCCTCAGCTTATTTTCAAATGCAAATCAACATTAATGACAACATCTTAACAAGAGTGGAGAATATTACATCGAACTCAATCTTATTTTCTAATTTCAACGATTATTAACTGTTGAGGGATCCCAAATAAGACCTTAACAATTACGAAGACGTCTAGAGTCTGGCGGTCTGCAGACAATACAGAGCCACTCGCCCTTCGGGGCAGTCTTAAATCCCTCGCAGCTCATTTGCAACCATTCCTTACACAACTTGCACTGTACCATGTTATCCCAACACTTGGGCATTGAACAATAACAAAATAGATAAGCGGTACAAGTTTGTCTCTTATTTAATCTAGCGGTGTTGGACTATCGCGGAAAAGGTTAAAAACGACCTTTCTCCAGACATTAAACTAAATGCTTGCGCATTTTCCCTTGGTCAAAAGAAAAATCCGACGGGTCATTTTCATACGTGTATACAGGAATTAAGGAAGAATTTTCACTTATTTTGAAAAGGTAAGATACGATTTCCTGAAGAAAGTCTGAGGCGAGACCGCGTTCAGATTCCAAAGAATAATGGTGGGCCCTCGCTTCCGCTTCTTACTTCACAACAGTAGTCAACAATCTCTGCGCGCTTAACGCTCTTTATCACTCACATGGACATACACGGTATCATCTCATCCATCTCGTAGTATTCGAAGGTCAATAAATAAAATCAGTGTTCTTTACTTTTGTATAGCTTGTGCTAGATGTACCCGTGTTTCTGCGAAATATCAATTTAATTTACTGTGCGAGTGTTCTAAATTAGCTTACAAATGACAAGTTAATTAGTGTGGGACATCAGCGTTTACATTGTGGCAGGCTCTACTTCTTACGCACTAGGTGTGGTGTAATGAGCTTGAACAACTTGGAATATGTTTTGCTACCTTTTAGCTTTTTCGTCATTCAGTCGGTACAAAATGTGGACCGCAGACTGCAGACCGCGTACAAAATGTAGAGTGCAGACTGAGTACAAAATACAGACTAAGAATTTAAACTGTTTCTTCGTCTGATACGTTTTAACAAATGATAATAACAAAAGAAAACATGTTGAATAATATTGTCTCTAGGGATGTCACGAATGATAACAACAAAAGAAAATATGTTGAATAATATTGTATCTTTAGATGTCAAAGTCTAAAAATCAGGTCTCTCAGTCTCCCACTTCCGGTATACCACGTCTGGTAAACACAGATTTGAGGGCACTTATCGTTTCATACGAGGAGAGGGATGGCAAGTAACTGACCTCGATGAACTATCCGGGACTACACTTGGGATCATGAGCTCTTTTTTTGTTAATTCTTCGTTCAGTAGACCTGGCCACCACAGCACCCTTTTCGCTCTTTCTCTGCATTTCGTAACACCTTGATGGCCCTCTTGTACGCGATCGAGCATCTCCAAACTAATGGCAGTTGGGATTACAATCCGTTCAGCTTTCAGGAGCAATCCATGGACAACCAAGAGATCATCCTTAGTCTGCCAATAAGGTTTAAGTGCGTCTGGTACTCTGGTACTATCTGGCCAACCTTCGTTGCAGTATTGCCTCAGTGTTTGACAAACTTCGTCTTCTTGTTTTTCTCTGATTCGCTCAAACTGTGTGTTGGAGGCCGAAAGGGAGGCCGATACATGTTGGACGTATAAATCGATCTCCTCTTCAGTACGGTACTGATCGTCCTGCCGGGCTACAGGGGCTCTGAATAACGTGTCAGCGGTGATCAGTGAGAAATCGAATCTCAACAGGCGCATGCGAAGGCGTTGTATCTGTAGCGACATCTCTTCTTGGTTCTTTTATCCAAGGATTGGGACCAGAGGCTTGCGGTCTGTTTCGATGTGGAACTGTTTTCCGATAAGGTAGTCTGCCAATGTCTCACAAGCTCATGTGGTGGTGAGGGCCTCTTCTTCAATCTGGGCATATCTCCTTTCGGTTGGAGGGAGTGCGCGAGATATGCACACTAATGGCTTCCACTTCCCATCACTCTGTTTTTAGGTCAGGACCGCACCTAAGCCATACGAAGATGCATCAGCGGACAGGATAGTCTCAAGGGCAGGATTGAAAATCGCAAGGGCTGGTGGGGAGCTCAATTTCTCTTTGACTACACTCAATGCGTGCTGTTGGGGCTGACCCCAAACCTATGCGTTCTTCTTGCTAAGAGGTTCCCTGAGCGAGTGGGTGAACTCAGCCAGGTACGGAATGTACTTTCCTGATTGATTCACCATTCCGAGGAATCGTCGGAGCTTATGTATATCAGTCGGCTCAGCCATGTGCTTCACTGCTGAAACTTTGCCTGAATCAGCGCGGATTCCCTCTTTGCCCACCAGTTGGCCCAGAGATTTGAAAGGTCGCTTTCGAGAACTCGCATTTCTCCCCATTGACTGTGGCATTGGCCTCTTGAAGCCTAATAAGGACAGTTTCAAGCCTTTCGTCGTGTTTTGCTTGGTTCGCTTCATACACGATGATATCGTCCATCTGACACTCGACACCCGGGAGACCCTCTAAGATCCGTTGCATGCTCTTTTGAAAGTGCTCCGGAGCAGAGGAAATCCCTAATGAAAGACGAGTTTAGCAGTATCGACCCCGGGAGGTTATGAATGTGGTAAGGAGCTTTGACCTGTCTTCTGTCGCTGCCAGAAGTCATTGTTTGCGCCTAGCTTGGAGATAACTTTCGCGCCTGCCAGCTTCCCAAGGGTCTGCCCTGTTGTAGGCATGGGGTGGATAAAGTCCTCACATATCCGTACTTTTCCATTTGAATTTCGGAACTACCACGACAGGTGAGTACCACTCGGTTGGGGCATCTACCTTTTCGGTCACTCCCATGACTTCCATTCGGGCCATCTCTTCTTTGACTTTTGGGAATAGTGGTATTGGAAAGCGTCTGAGAATGGTTTGGTTGAAAGGTTTATGCGAAGTTGTCAATTTAGTCTCGTATTCTCCCTCCATACAGTCCAGGCCACTGAAAACCTTGGAAAGCGTGCTTTGATATCGTCGGCTGATTGTGTCACAGCTCCAACTTTGGCAACGGTGCCCAGTGCTAAACAAGCCCATCTTTCTGGTAGCGGGGTCTCCAGATGTTCAACAACGTAAACGTCTTCGTCACGCGAGTTTCCATTTAGTCGCAGTTTTGCTTGAATTATATCCAGGCATTGAAGTTTGCTTTTGCACGGCCCGAATAGCTTCTTGTGTGCCTTCTTGAGTTAGTTTTTGTGGAATAAACGACTGTAGGTCGAGTCTTTAATTACTGTCACATCAGCGCCCGTGTCTAATTTGAATTTAATTGTAACGCCATTCACTTTGACCTCTTCACTCTAATGATTCGTTTTCCGGACTGTGTTTCCAGTTTTCAATCCCTTCGAGGAAAAAACCATCATCATCGCTGTCAATTTCGTCTTGCTCCTCTGGGTCGTCAGCCACAATTGCACCAACTTTCTTCTGGGTCGAGAGACAGACTTTTACAAAGTGACCTCGTTTGTAACATCTCACGCACGTATCATCCCTTGCGGGGCATTTCAGACGCAAGTGGTTTTCCAAAGTACTACCGCAACGCATGCATTTCGTCTGCTTTTTATACTGCGGATCGCGAGTTCGTTGGTCTCGCCTCGTCAGTTTCTGGTGAAGCCGGTGAAACTCCACGTCGAAGAATTTCCTGCTGCTTTTTTACCGACTCGTTCTGCCTCGCTTTGTTTGTGGTTGATTGAAGCGTGAGGCCAATCTTCGGGATTTTTTAAATCGAAGGGAGCTGGCGGTGCAATAGTGTTTGACGAGCCATGTTTTAAATCAAGTCTGCGTTGATTCATTATTTTTCCTCCATTTCCCTCTCAGGTTACATGAAACTTCACTAGTTTAGGATGAACATCACACAAAAAGGCGGTGTATTCTACAGTTAAGCCAAAATAAAAATAAAAATTAAAAAATTAAAAAATGAGCTAAGACGTTTGATGTTTTGGTGCACACAATTACATTGAATAAATTACAATGAAATATAACATCCGTGTTATGTTAAGCTGTTAATCAAATTTGACAGCTTTTTGACAGCTTCGACATTTTTAGTGCAGATGCATCAAAGGAGAAAAAAATTTGTCCTTTGATTTTGTCGGGACAATTTTAATTTCGTCTGCTGGTGCGGATAGGCCCAAATGTATGTAAAAAACATGCTTTCGTTCTTTTGTTACTTCTTACCCTTTTTCCTGGGCTACTCTCGCTGTGCAACTGTGGACGCCTAAAAGTGCCTGAAACCTCGATCGCTCTCCTCTCCTTTAAGAAAACCACGTCAGTAACTGCAACGGGTACGTAACTGAAAAAAATGATCAATGAGTAGGACAATAGCTGTGCACGTGCGTCATAAATCTTCGTAGATTTCTTAATAGCGTCCTCTGCAAAAGCAATAATTGCCAGGCGAATCTCAGATCCGTATTAGCTGATTTGCATAATTTCTCTTGGTGGGCAAAGCTCGTCCACCAGAAAATTTACATGACAAAGAATCTGTCGGATTTTATGATCATTGCACTTATTTGCGCAGGTAACATTGACAGTTACTACCAAAACATTTATATCATTGGACGCGCAGTATTTAGCCAGCGCCCTTAGCGACAACTCGTATGTCTCTGAAAGATTGATCAACACACTTTGGAAAAATTTTAACATGGCGGATTTCCAACCAGATTGTGAGTCAGCTGAAGAGCTTTATGGCCAGATAATGGAACTAAACTCCTTGAAAATTTCAGAGAGTCTAGCGGGTTTCATAAATCAATACAGTTTAGCGCTTGATCAACAGATTCTGCAGGACATCGGCAAAATAAAGGGTATGTGTGAAGCCATAGAAAATGAAGCCTGGAAGTACGTCCGAAAGGCTAGAAACTTTGCAAAAAAAAACCACGAAACAGCTGACGGGCTGGACATTGGCTTTCGAGACGATATCTCTGGTATGTATTCAAAAGTTACACGAGACATCTCCAACATTTCTAGACTGGTTGAGGAAAAACTAGACAAAGCGACACGGTTCTTCCACGAAGCTAAACTCGCCAAAATCTGCGCCATACCAGTACTTGGCATGATCGCTGGCCCTGCTATAAGAGCTTCCCAGTTTGCAGACAGAGAACCCCACACTTTTGGAAAGGTTGTCGCTAGTTGCGCAGGATTTGTTTCAGGATTTTTTGAAGGTGCCTTGTCTACTGTCACGCTGGGCGTACTGATGGCTATGGCTCATTCGGATGAAAAAAAATGCGCAGAGCAGTGTGAGGAATACGAAGAGATCAAACCGATTCTCGAGCAGTTTCGTAACTCAGTGAGCCGATACAATGTTCTGCTGCGTAGTATACGCTCGCTAGTCTCTAAGCTTCCCGAAAGTTATATAGATGATGAAGAGGGTTTGGAAAGAGGCGAGGATTTGAAGGATTACCCGATCAACCCATTTGAAGAGGCCCTTGTCAACATTGCTGCGGCCTGTGATGTCTACATAGCCTACATGCTTTCCCGGAACATCGAACGTGGAATATAAACTAAACTGTGCTTTGTAAATCACTGTATAAAATGTCAAATATAAGGAGATGGAATGAAGCATTATACATTGTGTATACGGAAGAATAAAATTATACTGATGTAAAATGATTTTGCTGGATAAGGGTTGTATATGTTTCAGGGTACTTCTCTTTATTTTTTCTTATCCATGTGCGTACTGAAAACTATACTTTCCATCTACAAATTGTAAGGTTAATTATACAAGTAATGAACAATATACTGATGTATAACAGTTTAGATGGTTAAGCACATACTTGACATACTTGAAGGCTTTCTTGTACAAGTAATTTCATATTATTTAGCCTGACCATTCTGGTACAGTAGCAATTTCATAAATAAATAAACGCAACTTTTTATTGAATTACAGTCGAATCTTGATTATCCGGACTAGTAGGGACCTCGATAAATAGTCCGGATAGTCGAGAGCCCAGATAATCGAAAAAATGAATATCAATGATTCATTTTAATCCTTCGCTTGTGTCGATGCTGTCTGTAGATTTTAGGTTCTTGTCGTTGTCCTTCCGTATGTCTGAGATCTACTGCTTGCTGATGCTATATTCCTGAGCTAAATTTGTTCCTTTCTCTCCTTTATCCAAACGTGAAATAATTGTCTGCTTATCTTTAATCGATAGAACGGCTCGCTTTCGCTTCGCAGACATGTTTTTGGGTTGAGTTTACGATCGATCGCTCGTGTGTTTACATGACCCAAGCGGAAGGAACTAATCAAGCATGAAATTGACGTAGCAACAAAACATTTGAGCCAATCAGATATCAGCTGCACGCATCAGAATATTTCTTTGTCTCGTCGCACTTTCGAATTTGAAAAGCGCACAGAATAATACGCCGTTTCAACAATCTTTTGAAAGGATTATTGGGCTTTTTGCGATTTTCGGTTTTCAAGATCACAACTAATTAATATTCATAAAAAATGGGGACCAGAGAAAAAAGTCCGGATAATCGAATAGTCCGGATAATCGAAGTCCGAATATTATCGAGGTTCGACTGTGGATGGTAGCGAATCCAAGAGCTGCTTGAAAATTCGTGCATACGAAATAATAATATACAATACTGATGTCAGTTACTTCCTTTGAGCGACATGGGTCATATGGCAATAATGCTCTAACACTAAAGAGGTTTTGCTCAGTTAAAATCCCTATTTGAGATTAACTTGAATCACATCACTATAAACTGTCTTTGCAATCTCTGAGAAAAGGAGCAACTTGCAGTGAAAGCACCCGACGACTTCTCGGTGAAAAATCATCTTGCCTCGTGATACAGCTGATTTTTCGCCAAAAGTTAGCCTTTGGTTTACTAAGGGAATTTCCTACAGCATCGAAACTCTAGAGCACTAACTGAGGGCAACCTTCGCCTCACATGGTGCGAAGGAAATAAAATGTTGTGGCAACAGAAACGAACACAGCTGCCCATCCCTAAGATAGGTTTCGCCGTAGAAAACAAAACAAAAACGCAACGAGCTAAAGATTCAGTAACGGGAATTTTTTGTTCTAATCTTGATCTGAACATGTACACCGCAGGCGAGAAACCGTCTTTGTTAGTCTTCGTCTAAATCTTCTATTTCTTCTTTACTACTTGGGTTCGATGTATCACAACTCTAGGATAAGTGAGAAAACATTGTTTTCAAAGATTGAAGTGAAATGTTAAACTTTACGTTGGTAATAAAGTTTTTGTTTAAAAAAACATTTTTACCCTTGGCTATGAGAGAAAGGTTAGTCTACGACTGGGAAGTGATATTGGAGCGGGTCACCAGAAGTAAGACTAATTCGACCTCATCTAGTTGTTTAACTTAACCTGGCTTGGTGTTTCCAGTTATTCTGAACGCACCGAAAAACCACCTTTCGAAAGGATGCAACGTAGAAATTGGTCGCCTTCCACAGAGCAAGAGCGAGTGCACAATTCATGTAGCATCGGCGATTACTGCGGTGATTTACTAGAAACATCCTAACAAACATCCCATGACTCAGCCAATTGTTGAAAAATATTCTAAAAGGAGAGCGTCATTTGGATGTTTTCATCTCCTTGTGGTGCGTTACACAAATGACGGAAGACTTTTCCTTTATTTGAAAATGGTAAGATACGATTTCCAAAGGAAAGTCTGAGGCGAGACCGCGTTCAGATTCCAAAATAAATGATAACCCCTCGCTTCCTCAACGCAATTCAAAAAAGTAGTCAACAATCTCTACGCTCTCCACGCTCTTTACCACCCACATGGACATACACGGTATGATCTTATCCATCTCGTAGCATTCGATCGAATTGAAGGTCAATGTATAAAATCAGCGTTCCTTACCTTTGCATAGCTTGTTATTAGATGTTCCGGTGTTTCTGAGAAATGTCAATTTATATTAACTTTGCAAGTGCTCTTAAGAGAGGATGTCAGCATCCATCGTACAAATTTGAAATATTCTGGCAAGTCGCGAGAAATTCGATTTCACTCCTACTTTCATATTTGTAGCCCAATATGTCCTAGTAATTTTGATGTAGCTTTTTTATAAAAATATATTTTAGTTTTCGAGAAATGATTTTTTTCGTTCGACTGCTCAAATATGCAAATTTTCACCGTGAGGCTCTGGGGCTCTGAATAACGTGTCAGCGGTGATCAGGATCTTGCCAGAACCGTGGGAAACTGTGAAATCGAATCTCAACAGGCGCATGCGAAGGCGTTGTATCCGTGGCGACATCTCTTCTTGGTTCTTTGATCCAAGGATTGGGACCAGAGGCTTGCGGTCTGTTTCGATGTGGAACTGTTTTTCGATAAAGTAATCTGCCAATGTCTCACAAGCCCATGTTTCCCTTCGCGAAAGTAGAACAATGACAATGTCGTTTGCCTCGTCGCCTACGCAGTATATCATTGTATTTATCTGTAGAGGTTGAGTTCGGTCGATATGCAATATCGCTTGAAGCGCCGTATTCATTTAGGCCAATCTTCTGGATTTTTTAAATCGAAGGGAGCTGGCGGTGCAATAGTGTTTGACGAGCCATGTTGTAGATCAAGTCTGCGTTGATTTATTATTTTTCTTCCATTCCCCTCTCAGGTTACATGAAAACGTCACTAGTTTAAGATGAACATCACACAAAAAGGCGGTGTATTCTGCAGTTAATCCAAAATAAAAATTAAAATTAAAAAAATTAAAGAAATGCGCTAAGACGTTTGATGTTTTGGTGCGCACAATTAAATTGAATAAATTACAATGAAATATAACATCGGTGTTATTTCTGGCTGTTAATCAAATTTGACAGCTTTTTGACAGCTTCGACATTTTTAGTGCAGATGCATCAAAGGAGAAAAAATTTGTCCTTTGATTTTGTCGGGACAATTTTAATTTCGTCTGCTGGTGCAGATAGGCCCAAATGCATTGTACTATTTTGCATTTTCAAAAGCAGAATCCTAAACATGCTTTCGTTCTTTTGTTACTTCTTACCCTTTTTCCTGGGTTACTCTCGCTGTGCAATTTGGACGCCTAAAAGTGCCTGAAACCTCGATCGCTCTCCTCTCCTCTAAGAAAACCACGTCAGTAACTGCAACGAGTACGTAACTGAAAAAAATGATCAATGAGTAGGACAATAGCTGTGCACGTGCGTCATAAATCTTCGTAGATTTCTTAATAGCGTCCTCTGCAAAAGCAATAATTGCCAGGCGAATCTCAGATCCGTGTTAGCTGATTTGCATAATTTCTCTTGGTGGGCAAAGCTCGTCCACCAGAAAATTTACATGACAAAGAATCTGTCGGATTTTATGATCATTGCACTTATTTGCGCAGGTAACATTGACAGTTACTACTAAAACATTTATATCATTGGACGCGCAGTATTTAGCCAGCGCCATTAGCGACAACTCGTATGTCTCTGAAAGATTGATCAACACACTTTGAAGAAATTTTAACATGGCGGATTTCCAACCAGATTGTGAGTCAGCTAAAGAGCTCTATGGCCAGTTAATGGAACTCAACTCCTTGGAAATTTCAAAGAGACTAGCGTGTTTCATAAATCAATACAGTTTAGCGCTTGATCATCAGATTCTGGAGGACATTGGCAAAATAAAGGATATGTGTGAGGCCATAGAAAATGAAGCCTGGAAGTACGTCTGAAAGGCTAGAAACTTTGCAAAAAAACCCACAAAACAGGTGACAGGCTGGACATTGGCTCTGGAGACGATATCTCTGGTATGTATTCAAAAGTTACACGAGACATCTCCAACATTTCTAGACTGGTTGAGGAAAAACTAGACGAAGCGACCCAGTCCTTCCAGGAAGCTAAACTCACCAAAATCTGCGCCATACCAGTACTTGGCATGATCGCTGGCCATGCTATAAGAGCTTTCCAGTTTGCAGACAGAGAACCCCACACTTTTGGAAAGGTTCGCGCTGGTTGCGCAGGATTTGTTGCAGGAATGTTTGAAGGTGCCTTGTCTACTGTCACGCTGGGCGTACTGATGGCTATGGCTCATTCGGATGAAAAAAAATGCGCAGAGCAGTGTGAGGAATACGAAGAGATCAAACCGATTCTCGAGCAGTTTCGTAACTCAGTGAGCCGATACAATGTTCTGCTGCGTAGTATACGCTCGCTAGTCTCTAAGCTTCCCGAAAGTTATATAGATGATGAAGAGGGTTTGGAAAGAGGCGAGGATTTGAAGGATTACCCGATCAACCCATTTGAAGAGGCCCTTGTCAACATTGCTGCGGCCTGTGATGTCTACATAGCCTACATGCTTTCCCGGAACATCGAACGTGGAATATAAACTAAACTGTGCTTTGTAAATCACTGTATGAAATGTCGAATATAAGGAGATGGAATGAAGCATTATACATTGTGTATACATAAGAATAAAATTATACTGATGTAAAATGATTTTGCTGGATAAGGGTTGTATATGTTTCAGGGTACTTCTCTTTATTTTTTCTTATCCATGTGCGTACTGAAAACTATACTTTCCATCCACAAAGTGTAAGGTTAATTATACAAGTAATGAACAATATACTGATGTATAACAGTTTAGATGGTTAAGCACATACTTGACATACTTGAAAGGTTTCTTGTACAAGTAATTTCATATCATTTAGCCTGACCATTCTGGTACAGTAGCAATTTCATAAATAAATAAACGCAACTTTTTATTGAATTACAGTCGAATCTTGATTATCCGGACTAGTAGGGACCTCGATAAATAGTCCGGATAGTCGAGAGCCCAGATAATCGAAAACATGAATATCAATGATTCATTTTAATCCTTCGCTTGTGTCGATGCTGTCTGTAGATTTTAGGTTCTTGTCGTTGTCCTTCCGTATGTCTGAGATCTACTGCTTGCTGATGCTATATTCTTGAGCTAAATTTGTTCCTTTCTCTCCTTTATCCAAACGTGAAATAATTGTCTGCTTATCTTTAATCGATAGAACGGCTCGCTTTCGCTTCGCAGACATGTTTTTGGGTTGAGTTTACGATCGATCGCTCGTGTGTTTACAGGACCCAAGAGGAAGGAACTAATCAAGCATGAAATTGACGTAGCAACAAAACATTTGAGCCAATCAGATATGTCTCGTCGCACTTTCGAATTTTGAAAAGCGCACAGAATAATACGCCGTTTCAACAATCTTTTGAAAGGATTATTGGGCTTTTTGCGACTTTCGGTTTTCAAGATCACAACTAATTAATATTCATAAAAAATGGGGACCAGAGAAAAAAGTCCGGATAATCGAAAAGTCCGGATAATCGAAGTCCGGATATTATCGAGGTTCGACTGTGGATGGTAGCGAATCCAGGAGCTGCTTGAAAATTCGTGCATACGAAATAATAATATACAATACTGATGTCAGTTATTTCCTTTGAGCGACATGGGTCATATGGCAATGCTGCTCTAACACTAAAGAAGTTTTGCTCAATTAAAATCCCTATTTGAGATTAACTTGAATCACATCACTATAAACTGTCTTTGCAATCTCTGAAGAAAGGAGCAACTTGCAGTGAAAGCATCCGACGACTTCTTGGTGAAAAATCATCTTGCCTCGTGATACAGCTGATTTTTCGCCAAAAGTTAGCCTTTGGTTTACTAAGGGAATTTCCTACAGCATCGATACTCTAGAGCACTAACTGAGGGGAACCTTCGCCGCACATGGTGCGAAGGGAATAAAATGTTGTGGCAACAGAAACGAACACAGCTACCCATTCCTAAGATAGTTTTCGGCGTAGAAAACAAAACAAAAAGGCAACGAGCAAAAGATTCAGTAACGGGAATTTTTTGTTCTAATCTTGATCTGGACATGTACACCGCAGGCGAGAAACCGTCTTTGTTTGTCTTCGTCGAAATCTTCCATTTCTTCTTTACTACTTGAGTACGATGTATCACAACTCTAGGATAAGTGAGAAAACATTGTTATCAAAGATTGAAGTGAAATGTTAAACTTTACGTTGGTAATAAAGTTTTTGTTTAAAAAAACATTTTTACCCTTGGCTATGAGAGAAAGGTTAGTCTACGACTGGGAAGTGATATTGGAGCGGGTCACCAGAAGTAAGACTAATTCGACCTCATCTAGTTGTTTAACGTAACCTGGCTACAACTTGGTGTTTCCAGTTATTCTGAACGCACCGAAAAACCATCTTTCGAAAGGATACAACGTAGAAATTGGTCGCCTTCCACGGAGCAAGAGCGAGTGCACAATTCATGTAGCATCGGCGATTACTGCGGTGATTTACTAGAAACATCCTAGCAAACATCCCATGACTCAGCCAACTGTTGAAAAATATTCTAAAAGGAGAGCATCATTTGGATGTTTTCATCTCCTTGTGGTGCGTTACACAAATGACGGAAGACTTTTCCTTTATTTGAAAATGGTAAGATACGATTTCCAAAGGGAAGTCTGAGGCGAGACCGCGTTCAGATTCCAAAATAGATGATAACCCTCGCTTCCTCTACGCAGTTCACAAAAGTAGTCAACAATCTCTGCGCTCTCCACGCTCTTTATCACCCACATGGACATACACGGTATGATCTTATCCATCTCGTAGCATTCGATCGAATTGAAGGTCAATAAATAAAATCAGCGTTCCTTACCTTTTGCATAGCTTGTTATTAGATGTTCCGGCGTTTCTGAGAAATGTCAATCTATATTAACTTTGCAAGTGCTCTTAAGAGAGGATGTCAGCATCCATCGCACAAATTTGAAATATTCTGGCAAGTCGCGATAAATTCCATTTCACTCCTACTTTCATATTTGTAACCCAATATGTCCTAGTAATTTTGCTGTTCCTTTTTTTATAAAAATGTATTTTAGTTTTCGAGAAATGATTTTTTTCGTTCGACCGCTCAAATATGCAAATTTTCACCGTGAATATTACCCGAGTTGTGTAACCTCATGTAATGAATATACTTGACCTCCGGTATTTCTGTCAACATAATCCTTTGTTGTGTTGTGTGACCTCATGTAATGAATATACTTGACCTCCGGTATTTCTGTCAACATAATCCTTTGTTTTATCATCTAAACTTAATTCCCTGTCATTATTGAAGCTGGAAAAGAAATATTTATTCTTTGGTGAATATTTTTGTCCGACATGCTTTTCCTATGTCGAAAAGTAACATTAAAACAAAGACAGTTTTAAACAATGATCGATATGAGAGAATCTACTGAGCTTCAAACTTTTAGTAGGAAAATGGATGGTTGAAAAGTTACTGTAAAGATTTGCTTATTTGTGTTGTTCTATCGTGAGACGAACTCAAAGTTCGGCAAAATTTATTTGCTAGCAACCATGAAATATACATGATGTGCCTACTTGCCTTTACTGGCATAAATCACTACAATTTGTGAAAAGAATCTAACATAGCACTCTTACCTTGTTTAATTATGATTTTATTAGCTGTTTCGATTATTATATTACGCCTGGGCATTACTCTTTGACAGGAGCCCAGGTTTTGCGTTGTGTTTTCCCCTCCCTCATTTATATCATAAGCTAGTCACGCAATAATTGATACCGACACAAATGAATATTTATCCTATGTAAAGATTTTTCCTTATGTCGAATTGAAAATATTAGAATATGTGCTTTTTGCGGTCAGTTGTGTCAGTGGCAGCGAAGCAGTTAAGAGCGGGTTGTTGCTTCAACGCTATTGAAATTTATAGTATTCAGACAGGAGAGCAAAGCGTGATGCTTCGGGAATAAAAACTTTCAGGGGCCTTTTACGGAATGATATCCGAATGAGTTTTGTTCAAGGACGAGTTCATATCAGTTGCCACATGATTCCAGAGTAAAATTTATTCGAAATGAGTCATTTCTAAATGAGTTCATTGGGGTTTTCATTCCAAAACAAAACACTCATTCTGGACGACCTTTAGTACCTGAATAATGTAAACGGGGTACAACAATTATATCTGTATGAATCCTCTTTAGGAGCGAGGGAAGTATAGAAAAAGACAGAAAATGACATAAATACTTGTTTTTACAGGCTAAATTATCTTGTATGTAAACACGGTATGAAATTCATTTCGTTCTGGAACGAAACTCATTTTGGAATTTTGTAAAAGGTACCTTAGGGACGGATCATTGGATTTTTGAGGTGGGGGCGACTGGGGCAAATCACTTTCCTTTTTTCTTTTTTTTTCCCTAGGGGACAAACCTTTGTTTTTAGGTGCTGACCGGGGGCAGAGGCGATTAGAAATGGGCGGGGATGCTTGTCCTACCTTTTAGGGGTCAAAATCAGCGATCTAATATATTTAACGGTGTCTCAAACTTTAGCGGACTACTAGAGACTTAGCTGGTACGTTTTAGGGTGTTTTTCGCTAAATAAAATACCTGAAATGAGCATTACTAGGACTTGAGCCTATAGATCACATCGATCGAGGAGTTTTTATTTTTGGGATTTTTCAATTTTATGCTTTTGAATTGGTACTTTTTAAGGGTAGACATCAATTGTTGCCACTCTCACCCAGATAAGACTCGGGTACCTTTTATAACTTTATAGGGGTCGTTTTTGCCCTGTTATGTAAAGGTGTCACCGGGGGGTGATGATACGTGCAACACACTATAAATTTAGCAAGGACAAATCTTGTCAGCGTCTGTACTTGTGTGGCGCGGAAGGGCCCTTTACCTCCGTGTGCATAACTGCCAGACGGCTGTACGCCAAAAAAAGTGTTCAGACATTAGTATAGAAAACTCCGCCTCCGTCTGGATTTTGGTAGCCTATTGACCAATTCCCAATCACGACTTAAGGCGAAAAATAAACACATTTCTCAGAAACTAAAATATATATTCACAAAAAAACTACACCACAATTATCGGGACATATTGGGCTACAAAATATGAAAGTGAGAGTGAAAGCAAATTTTGGGTGACTTGCCGCTGTTTGTCTGATGCATGCTGACACTAGCTCTTACTTAGCTTACAGTTGGGATGCTAAATGTGAAAAGTAAATTACAATCGGACATATCAGCCTCTTTGTTCCAGGCTTCTTATGCCACTAGAAGAGGTGTCATGAGCCAGAACATCTTAAAATATGTTTTGTTACCTTTAAGCTTTTTTCGTCATTTAAGCATGAAGACGTAAAAATACTCCTGTCAAGTCCTCGAAATATGCATGATTAATTTTTGTCACGAAGCGCCTGATCACTTGCATAATTAGTCTCAATGACTGTCAGTGAAAATCAAAGATGCTTTGCTAGTGTAGGGAGCTTTTTGACCGCGTGCAATATCTAATTATGCATATTTAGTTTTGTTGTTGTTGTTGTTGTTGTTGTTCATGTGGTGACTGAGACTGATTAAATTGACAGGAATTAGAGTTCGGCGGTCCAGTGGTTCAAAGTTCTCTAAATGCTGCCAGTGAAGGGAAATCGTAAGGACAATTGAGAGCCTTATGGCACACGGGATCAGGTTAACCATTTTACTCCCTTGAGTAATCAAGACATAATTTCTCCTTACAATATCGATACAAAATCAAGAAGGCAAGTAATGAGAACTAAGAAAAGTATCAATTAGGGGATTACAAGTTGATCCAATACCAAATTCTCAGAAGTAACATTAGAAAAATGTATAGCAGACAGTAAGGAGAATTACTAATGAGATCTTGGGAGTTAAAGGGTTAACGTTATCGTGACAACCAAAATCCTCCAAGCTCCTCCTTCTGGGTCTCGAATAATTATCAGTTCTTTACAGTTAAAAAAAAAAAAAAAAAGAGAGAGAGAGAGAACAAACAATATATTTGACAACAACTTCACACGATAACAGAATGTGTCCTCAGGTCAAAATCATTATCAGCCAAAAAAAGTATTACTTATTTTCACGGTAAGACAAGGAATCTACTGATCTAAGTTGTAAAATAATCATAAAGAAAAAATGAGTTGATCAACTAGCTTTCATATAAGACACACCCAATAGCCAAATGGTAGGTGCCCTATCTTCCTGGTCGAGACTAGCCAGTTTATTGCTCCATAGTAAAACAATTTACTTTTACTGCACCTTCCTTCACTCAGCCTGAGTATAATTGGGTAGCGGCAAATTCTCAGGGAAGCCGGATTAAACACGGGAAGGTAACCCTGCGATGAACTGCTGGCATCCCGTCCAGAGAAAAGAAGATATACTCATGGTCGCTTGATGCCGTATGGAAAACGAATAAACTGCGGCTGGATGGGCAACTTGGCTCGAGTACAGACTCATATCAACTAGCTTTTGTTCTTCTGCCGAACACTGGTGAACGTAGTATATTCTTTATTTCAAACTACAGAATACTGCGATAAATGTTACGCCATAAGATGTTACACCATAAACTTTACTCCTCAACTACAAGCTTTGTCGCATAGTAGTAAGAAAAGAGGAAGCTGAATTCTTTTCACTAACTGGGAAAAGAAAAATAATATCCTTATTTTTCTCCGCATGTTTCTATTTGCTTGAGACCAATGGGTAGTTGGATGTACCACGATAGGGCTGCTGAATGTAAGGTTAGTTAAAAATTATTCAAACAGTTTTTTCCCTTGTTACGGAAAGAGGTATTTCACGCTATCCATGTGTAGACCCCGATATATAGAGATTACTTCATGGAAAATGCGCGCGTACGATTTTTATTTACGAGTTGTGTAGCATCAGAAAACGAACGAGTTCGCTGCGCTCACTCGTTCGTTTTCTGATACGTATCAACGAGTGAATGAAAATCGTACAAAGCATTTTCCATGCTGTAATGTGTTTATTTCATAGGTGATGAGATTTTTTCGTGTTGTCTTTGGTAGACAAATAGCACAAATGGGGCGATGAAAAGCGTAAAAAGTAGTTTTAAAATTTCTCAACAACAAGTTAATAAAAGTGCATAAAGTTCATAACACTTAAGCTTACCTGTGTTCATCAGATATCAATCAACTTCAATGTCTATTAATATTATAATAAAGGAAGCCATGCCAACAAACTACTTAGTGTCATGTAAAGAAAGTCAACATTCAGTCATCATCAGAGTCACTCTCCAGTACTAAAGGCCTCAGACGTTTCCATCTCGCCGCTTCGGGACTTGACGGATCTGTGGTAAGCGTCGGAGACTGATTTACTGTGTTGATATGAATGGAAAAATTACCACCTTGAATAACAGCTCCGCTGAATAGTGCCGTGAACTGCTTACCGGTATTCTGGGAGTCGGAGGACGACAGACGAGCTGTTTCAGAAGAGGACGAAGCTGGGGTACCAGCCAACACACTGCTTAGCACTTTTGACATGTGCATCTGTTGTTTCGTTGAAACAGTGCTGTAGTTTTCTTTGCTCTTCAAATTCCTATGGCCAGATAGCTGTGCAATTTGCGTAGGGGGAATGTCATTTTCACTTAGCGTCTGGATCATTGTCTTTCTGCCGCTGTGATTTCGAAGTCTGTCGTTTTCGATTCCTGCTTTCTGCACCATTGTCTTCATTAAACCGTTGAGTTTGTTTACGCCAACCGCACCGGACTTGAACCAGCTTTTTCTTGCGAGCGAGTCCGCCTTTAAACCGTTGTTTACGGCCAGATAAAAGGGAGCATTGTCTTGATATATTTCCTCGGGTCTCTTCCTGGCAAAAAAATTGTAGACTGCGACAGGATCTCTTTCAGTTTCGTCGGTCGCAAACATTTTCGGCGGTACAGCTCTGACATTGCTGTAGCCTGAGCCAGTTCTAGTTTTCGTTTGACGTTCATTGAACTCCAAGTATTCCCCTCCGTTTGCCGTTTTGTGAAGCTTTACATCTCCCCAACACATGTCACGATGTTCTTTGCACCCACGGAGTCCAAAGTGAAGAGTGTTGTTTAGCCAGAGCGTGTTTAATAGCGCCTCAGGACTACACATACCGAGCAAACCCTTCTCGTACAATATCTTTAACTCTTCGGTTGTCAAAGCTACCGATGCTTTCGGTTTATTCCCTTTTCCTTGCTTCTTTAGCTTCTTTTGCTTGGATTGAAGAACTTTTCTGGTTTTCTCAAAGACCAAGTCGTTGATTATGCTGGCAGAATAGCCCTTTTTCTTCAAATGTCGTTCGAAACTGGCCATTAAACTTCGAAGCGAAGTCGGCTCGTACTCGTTGCCATCTTTAGTGCGTACGGAGATAATAAGTTCGCTAATGAATTCATTCAACTCAGCCGCTGGAATATCTTCAATTTTCCTGTCTTCGTCCTTCGTTTTCAAAAATCTTTCAAGCAATCTTACATCTCCTTCAGTTTTTTGAGCGGTATTTTTGTTCTCGTGTTCTATAATGAATTCTTCAACTGAGTAAACAGAAGCGAACCTTCCCTCGGCCATTTTTCAAAGCGCGCGGGTTTTGTGCAACGGCTCTCGCATGACGTTCTCTTCAGTACGTTCATTCATCATTAATGAAATTTCGTCGTTCGCGTTGCTGATTGGACGCACGATAATTTTTCACGGTGAAATTTTTTTCGTTCGTACTCCTGATTGGCTACATTTAGAATCAGTACGAATTTTATTCACTACGATTTTTGTGGGTAAATCTCAGTACCTATGAAATAAGTATTTTTTTTAACCACGGTAGAAGCAGCAACATAATACTGTTTTTTTTTTCTAAACAGAGAATCAAAGATGAGGTGCACTTTGAGAAGACTGAACTGCTCATAGCGCGTAATCTTATTTGGTTTAGATAGAGGCGCGACAAGAAAGCGAGTTCCTGCAACCTGTAAACCCCTCAACCCTTCGTGAGATAATATTTTGAAGTAACAACAAATAAACTTTGTAATTAGATTGATAAAACCTGGAACCAAATAAGAATTCGATTACAGAAATTTGCATGGGTAAGTATATATGCTACATCTCAAGTTATTGAGAAATATTTAAATACATATGTATTCCTAGGTTTTATTGGGATAATGTACTATCTTGCTACGAGTATATTTTGTAATGAATTTGAATAGTGGTACAGAATTTTTTATGGGAAGGCCGGTATGTGCTATATCACACCAAAGTCAGGGAAGATATTTAGTTATTAGCAATTCACGTGTAACTTAGGTTGTGTTGGGATCATGTTAACTCTTGCTACATGGCTATTTTTTTCTCTGAGAATAAAACATATTACTTCTGGTGGCACCTTTTGAGATCATCAATCTCCCGTATATTTTTGCCGATGCTGAAGTTTCCGATAGGACATACTGAGGCGATGAACGTTCTTGCCATGAGGCTTATTTTTTCTTATAAGGAATTTTTATAGAAATTCATATTGTAAACAATCCTACGCTATCAGTTATATTGAAGGATTATCATGTAAACTACGGTGTTAGACATGGATTCCAGCCCTCAGAAAAGCCGTAACAACACGCGGGAAAAAATACGAATTCTTTTCACGTGTGTTTGATATCGCCGATCAGCTGCTGACACGTCAGTCCCCTTTCGCGCCACTTCGTCTGGTTGATGAATAAACGGCAAAGCCTTCACCATTCCCAATCCAAGGTCGTTTGTCAAAATTTTTTCAATTTATGGCTGCTAAACACTAAACAATCCTTACCGCTAACAGACAGTGACGTTCAAACTTTGCTAGGAGAGGAAGAAAACCAAAATACGAAAAGAAAAGCCAAAACCTACATATTCAGTGCCTTTGATAATGGAATTTTTCACGGCAGAGAACGAAAATCGAGCACTAGAAGATTTACCCTAGGCCAATTTTGGCATGTACCTGAAATATTTCTTCTGTCGGTAAGGACCAATTCAATAGCTGAAAATTTTATATATTGAAAATTAGGCCCATTGTTTGCCTTTGTAATAATTCCACACAATTTTCATCTTGAGTGCGCCAACACACTTTACGATTTTTATTCGGAGATAGTCGATCCTTTTATTGTCATTTATTAATGAAGTCAACTTTTCTTGTCAGTGAAGGACTATTGTGTTTATATGTCAAACAAAATAATACATGGTTGCTTGTAGATATGAAATTTTTCTTCTCGTTTTTAAACAGACATCTCATTCGTTCTCTGCGCTTACTCGCGAGCTATCGAGTTAAATACTCGGAGAGAAATTCCATATCTAGCGCGCCCAGGTTTTATTTCACCATTTATTGTGCAGCTGGAGTTTTTTTTTAGGTAGCAATGTAAACATGAACTTTCTCACCACAAGGATTCCTTTTTTTTGATATGATTAATTTATGACTTTGTCACCGTTTTGAAGACTGGTAATTTTCCAAGGGCCGAAATGTCAACACTGTCTTACTGTGTGTGTTTGTTTTTTAACCGAGAGGTGGCAGTAGAATGGCCTCCTGTGCTCCTACAATCAATTCTAGACTGGGGAATTTTGTTCAGCCTAAAGTAAAATGCCTAGATTATGAGAACAGGGAGTAGGACCCTGTATTTACTTCATCCGTGATAGATAATTTCGTCGTCGACTCATTAGTATCGTTTGCTATTCCTTCGTTTCACTGCACTCAGTGAAAAAATCCATAATAAAGTTAATCAATTTTTTCATAATTTTTTTAGCAGTTTTTTTTAAACATTTTTTTAACAGCTTTTTTAAATAAAAATTGATTTTTAAATTAATTTTTTTTTCTTAATTTCTTCACACAATTTTTTTAAAACCGAACTAGTGAGCAGCACTTTGCGAACAGTAGTTGTAAAACTTCTTTATTCTCTGACGCATTTAGTCTAGTGTCGTAGACTTCGTCAGGTAGTTTTACAAGTTAAAACTAAATGCCTGTATTTATAAGCCACAGCTAGCAGCTATACGGAGGCCAGTGACCATAAAAGCTTTGCCAGACATACGAACAGGAACAGGCGAAGTTGTGAGAAATTTGAAAATTTTGTGGGCCAGGTGAGAAGAATATTTTGGGAGCCACAGTTTTAGCTAAAACCGTGGCCCCCAAAATATTTTTCTCACCTTGCCCACATAATAGGTGAAATGCTTATGATTATGAGAAAGTGGAGTATGACCCTGTATTAACTTCATCCATGATAGATAATTTCGTAGTCGACTTGTCGATATCGTTTGCTATTTCTTCATGTCAATATCGTTTGCTATTTCTTCGCCTCGCTGAGCTCAGTGAAAAAACCAATAATAGAGTTAATCAGGTTGTTCGTTGCAAAAGATTAAAAATTAATGAGACACTCTACCTTCTCTCGCAAAAATATCCTGTCAGGCAAACGGTTGTACTTAGGTATTATTTCTTTATCTCCTGTGGAGAAAGTTAATTAGTGGTAATGACCTGCAATTCATTAAAATGGCAAAACAGACTGAACAAGGGCTTCTGTGTATACTCCTTTGAGACAGTGAAATACCCAGAGTGCATTTAATTGTCGTTCGACCGGCTGATTTTGATTTGGACTTATGAATTTTCATTAAGCTATCATCTTTGGGGCCTTTTTTGACGAGGAAGCTGGCGGCTGTTAGAGTAGTTCATCAGGCTACATTTTAAAATAAATTGGAAGCAGAATTTAAAGAGCCAGTGTGAAAAAGGTATCAATATTGTCCATTGTACCTCAATGTTTTGTCTATATGTTTCAATGTATTGATCCAAGTGAAATATCGATTTTAAAATGGATCACGTAACGACACTTCGTCAAGTTAAAGTGAACCAAAATGTGGATTTAAAAATGGTTTTAGGGAAAAATATTGAAATAGAAAAGGTGAACAAAGAGGGAATAAGATGGCTGAAAATGAAAAGATAGACAAATGTATAAAGTGGCGGTCCTTGAACTGATGAAACGTACATTCCACTAAAATTTACGTTTTTCCTTTTTTTTCTTTCTTTCTAAAATGAATCGAAATCAATGTCAAAGGTTTACTGAATTGTAGCGATGGTGGGACGGAAATCACGGCTGCTGGACGATTACGGGATGATACAAGATAGATCTTAATCCGCTTGGATGTTTTTTTTTTCTTTTTTGTTTTTTTTGTTTTTTTCATTATAAAGCTTTAAATATATTCCTTGAAGGTGAACATTTTGTTTCCAACAATTTGTTAATAAGACACACTTTTTAAAGTCGTTTCTAGGATAAATAGTATTCATCGATTGTAATACGGGTCTGTAGTAATTAAGTTTAATTGCTAATTGGATTGAACCTGTAACATTCCTTTATCACGCACATTGATGTCACAAATAAATTAAATATTCTTTGAAAACGTTTATCCTTCGTTTAGGGAAGGCGTTCATCCGGAGACCTTGCTGTAAAGATATCAAAGCGGGATTCTTACGACTTTGAAATGTAAGTAAGCTACTGGGTGTCTGTCTACAATTCCAGCGGGTAAAAAAGCAAATCCCCATGCGTCAGACAGAATCAAATGCTTGATTCTCGAAGGATACTTCAACGTAAACCATTTACCTATGTACATCTATTACATCTCTATTTCCTTCAGTCTATCGCTCTATCGTTAGTAATTCTGAATACTGTAAAAATTAAGTTAGCTTAAGTTTGACTAAACTGCGATATAAGTTAGTACTTGAAAGTGTTGGTTAATTAGAAATTGGTGTCTTTTATGGCAATTATCAACTATTTAGAGAGATTTTCATTCAGCTACATTGAAATCCAGTTTGCGAATCAACAAAATTTATAAAAGTAAAGAGCACTGTTTTGAAGTTGAAAGATAAAATCTTAACTGGAGGCGGAAATCAGACAGGTAGAACGAACGTAAACAACTCACCAAACGCCTTGGTTATCAAATATTAATTATCCCATGCCATACTAATGACAAACCATATTAATAATGTTGGGAAGGCTTTTTTAAGTAAGCTATGACTTTGGCTAGCTTTGGGTTGGTTTAGCCATAATACTTTTTTTTTTCTCAATTTCTTTGTGTATCGTTTTATCCTAAGTAATTCTAAATACTATAACAATCGAGTTTGACTAACTACGATCAAAATTAGTAAAATTTTGGTTGATTAAGAATTGGTTATTTTAGGCCAACTATCGACTACTAAGAAATATATTCATTCGGCTAAGCTGAAATCTAGTACACGAATTTACAAAATTCTCAAAAGGTAGTTGAGTAACAAAATCTGCACTGGAGGCGGAAATCAGACAGGTAAAACGAATGTAAACATTTCACCAAACACCTTAGGTATCACACATTAATTATCTCATGCCCTAATAATGAAAAAACCATATGAATAATATTGGGAAAGTTTTTCTGATATGGTTTCTGATACGTGTAGATACTGCTATCTTTTTCAAGGATTCCTTACAACTTTTCCACTTAAAAGTGTGTAGACAATTTTTATGGCGAAGATATACCGTGATTACTCCGCAGGGTGAAAGGTTAATTAAGGGGAGGAAAATTCCTGTTGTGCTATCCGTTTGAAATGATAGTCCTGAGGTGTGACCAACGGCAGAGCAAATTAGCTTTGCAGTTTCGTAGCAAATCATGAAAAGAGTCGGCCAATAACTCAGGGTTAAGTAAACAGTTCTAAGACAAAATAAATTGCTTGCCCTATACGGGCTCGTGCAATTTGTTTTCTTTGAAAAATTTACTCGTGCTTATTTACTCCAAATTGCACTCGAAGCCATGTTATGACCTATAGTTATGGCAGATATGATCATGTAAATTTGTCGAGACATAATCAAAGTCCTCCAAACTCCTCCCCGGCCATAAATAATGACTAGACCGTGGCAATGAAAAAACAATCTGTTTAACAACAGATTCACGATGGGAGAATGTGTTCTCTAATCAAATTCTACTAAAAGTATTGGTAAACTAGCAGCACACTATTTTCTCAGTAAGACAAGGTATCGACTGATCTAAGTTGTGACAGAGAGTCATGAACAAAAAAATATGTTGATCAACTAGCTTTCATATAAGAAACGCCCAATAGCCTAATAATAGGAGCCCTATTCTTCAGGTCGAGACCAACCGGTTCATTGTGCTTGGGTAAAACACTTTACCTTTTGCAGTGCCTCCCTCCACGTAGGAGTATAAATGGGTCGCGACCAATTGTCAGGGACGCCGAATTAAATGCAGGAAGGTAATCTTGCGATGAATTTGCATCCCGTTCAGGGAAGTGTGGATAGACTCTTAGTCGCTTCATGCTACGTGGAAACCGGGATACGCTCGGGCTGGATAGGCCACTTGGCTTGGGTACAGAATAATTCTTTTACCAACTAGCTTCTGTACTTTGGCTGATCGCTTCTAAACTTAGTATATTCTTTATTTCAAAATTCAGAATACCACCGAATAACGAAATAATTAAAATGTTACACCATAAACTTTACCCATCAACTACAAGCTTATTCGCAAAGTTGAAAGAAAGGAAGAAGCTAAAGTCTTGTCACCAGCGGGGAAAAGAAAATAATATCCTGAGGCTTTTCTCCGCAGGTTTCTATTTGTTTTTTTCTCAACTGTTGGAATATCTACAAACGTCGCCATGGGTTCTTGCAGTATTGGTCAGTGTTCCACTAGCTTTTCCTTTATCATTGGGAAGAACATGGTGGATGGAAATGCCCTGATTGGTTACGTGTTTGCAAATGTTTCCGTGGCAGGAGTGATGGATTGTTACAAAGCATGCCGACCAAACTGTCGGTGCATCTCGTTCAACTTCTTGACAAATACCAACCAGGACAACTGTCAACTGAATGAGGAAAACAGACATCTGAAGCCTGATGCGTTGAAACCAATGGATCGTTGGATGTACTACGACATGGTTATTGAATATAGGGTTGGTTAAAAACGATTCAACAATATTTTCCCTTGCTGTGTAAAGAGGTATTTAACGCCATTCATACTTAGACCCCGATATATTTTTAACAAGAAACAAGGATTTTTATGTGTAGAAAACCGATTGAAATAACCTTCAAAATTGCGGAAGAAAAAGAAGCAGAAACATAGTGAGAGCAAAAATGGGAAAGCAAGGGGCGTAGTGGGGGAGGTGGTGGTTGTGAGATGAATTTGGTTTTGTCAAACTGAAATTAACCTCATTTCTCTTGCGTTGTCTGTAGTATTCTAATGACCCAGTCCCCCTCCATAGGTTCTCAATATACCATAGTCCCCCCCCTTCAAACTCAGTTTGAGACGGTTCATCCCCCTTCTATGTCCTACCTGAATACAATCTAGTTTCCCCCCCCCCCAAAAAAAAAAATCCTCTGAGCCCCTTCCCCCAGGCGACGAATAATTACAAGTCCCTAGATTTCCATTTCAGAGGGATATTAGAAACTTTTCTGTCATTGTTGTATAGGCTTGTGCCTCGTGTTACAACAAATGCTGCAAAGATCAGCCGTGTCTGAATGGAGGAACGTGTCGGGAAAACTGTCAGGAGACTGGAAAACGATTCATCTGTGATTGTCCTGTCAAATATACTGGCCAGTTGTGTGAAAGTGGTATGAATGCACTTATTTATAGTTTTAGAGATCTTCTAAGGAGTGACTGTTGAACTTCAACTAGACAGTCCTTGGGGAGCCATAATGATATATTACTCTCACCTGATTAACAAATAAATTCTTCTGAGACAATGAAAAAACTTTGTAGTTAGAAGGTGCCAAGTAAGTGTTCTCTCAATTAGTTCAAGTTAAAAGAAAATGTTTGGCTTCTGTAAGAGAGAATTCTTAAAAGTCTCAGTTCTAATAACCCTTTTCGAATGAGCCTATTTTTTTTTTATTAATAAGATAATTTTCTAACTGGTTATGAACCCTAAAGACCCTGACCGAAGTATAGGTTTCAGTGTGTGATGAATACTCCCCTAATTGACTTTTATACATTTCGTTGTGCACATGTTTTATCATAGATAACCTTCTATCGCCAAAAGCCTTTTTGCCATTATTACCCGTTGGCTGGACAGTGCATTTATATATATAATTACCGATCCCAGTAAAATCCTATTGTGCGCCCTTATCAGGGGTACTTCTAAACGAGCTAGAAATAATAAAAGTAATAATAATAATAATAATAATAAAAGTAATAATAATAATAATAATAATAATAACAATAATAATAATAATGGTACATCCAATATCCAGCAGTGTAGAAACCAATCCCCCTACTAGCCCCAGTCCGCGCGGCTATCCATATAAGTTTGACTTTCGTGCGAATCATGCAAATATAACGGTGTTAGCTCGAGTAGAAGGTCACCGCAAGTACTTTCTTATGCAGCCGTATTTCAAAATCGTCAAGTAAATTGCTCTATTATCGAGTATCCCGTGTTCCTTATGTTATTAGTATTGCCTATGTTATACGTATTTCTTGTTATTTCCAATCTTGTAATTAGTCGTTCCGTTCTTGATTTACTATGTTCGTAATACTTTATTTAGAAACCACTGGCAATGGCGTGTAACTAGAAAAGTTCGACCATGTGATCAAGAATTAAATTCCTCTCAAATTTATTGCTGGTGCGTTGGTCACAAGCAGTATTTTTAATATTGCAGCCGCGAACGCTTTCGATTTTATTGTTTTATTGCTTTATTTATTACAATTACACATCTTACAGCAGCAAAATTTCTTTCTTATATGAAATAACAATTTTAGTAATATTGGTTCTAACTTCGACTGACTGATTCTAGTGCTCTACATTGTTCTTTTTCTCAAAAGCTTACGCGTTTACTCTCATTTTTTTCTCTTCATTGTGTTTAACATTATTCTCAAACAACTCTTTGTCTTTTCCCTCGATATCCTTTTCAACAATTGACCGGTGACCTGTGGTTTCTACATTAACTTGTTCTGGTACACCGCTTTGGTACAACCGCGTGGCGGAACTTCGCCTGTGAGAGTGGTTTGTGAAATTCCCCTCAAATCCTGCCTTCGTCGTGATTTCCTTACTACATTTCCTAACCTTTCTCTTCGCATTGGGTTATTGCCACACTTCTCCTCTCGGTTTGGGCAAAGCAAGCGAATAAAATGCGTAATAATTAATTTCTTTAGGCACGTGAGACAAATATCTCTTATACAGCTCGACTGGGCAATGTTCTGCATAATTTATATTTTTTATATGCATATATATAAATATATAAATATTTCGAGCCAAGTGCCCCCAACCACTCGGCCACATAACCTCCACTAATAGAAAGGGATACACTCTTCATATTATAACCAATTCATCGACCATTTAGATTGCAATCGTGCTCTTGGTATGGAGAATGGTGAAATAACTGACGCACAGATCAGTGCCTCTTCGGAATACGATATTGATCATGCCTCCGTACAAGGCAGATTGAACTTCATGGGAAATCACATCAAGCAAGGGGCTTGGGTCGCTTTCCCTAGCGATGTCTATCCTTGGCTACAGATTGATCTGTTGAAGCACAACACCCGAATAACACGGGTGGCAACTCAAGGAAGACATAACCACAATCAATGGGTAACAAAATATTCCCTGCTGTACGCCAATAATGACACTGGTATCTTCCAATACTACAAAGGACAAGAGCAACAAAATGCAACTAAGGTGGGTTCGTGTTCTCGCGTAAAGATTAGCTGTAACTAAGAACGCTGACTATACGTCAGCGTCATTGACAGGATGGGGCAAACCCGCTGGGTGAATTTGATTTAGACCCAGCTTTTGATCAAGTTCCCGACCTTGAAGCCGAGAGAATACATTAAAAGATTAAAAAAAAAACAAATTCTATCAAACGGCATGGTTGTAGGAGCCAACCATGCTGCGATAACCGAAATAGACATAGGAAAAAGAACATGTTATATTTTGCTTACTTAGGAATTTGCTGGAAACACTGATAGTTACACTGTTGTATCACATGACCTCATTCCACCAATTACGACGCGATATATCCGTTTTCAAATCATCACCTGGTACGCGCATGCATCAATGAGAGTGGAAGTGTACGGTTGTCATGGTAATATAATTTTTATTTTATTGTCATTTTTTTTAAGCAAGAGAGATAGACAACTTATAATCTCTTGTCTCAAGTCATTTCATATCCGTCAAAATTGGTGTTCAGTTTCATAGTCTGCTTTTAATTCACCAGAGGCTCTATTCCGCTGAGTTGAGAAGTCCTATCAATTAATTCAAATCAGTTAAGAACATATAATGTTGGACAAATAAAAACACTAGATAAACGTAAAGGCTTGACAGTCATACCACTATATCAGTCTAAAGGCTCGACAGTCATACCACTATATCAGTCTAAAGGCTCGACAGTCATACCACTATATCAGTCTAAAGGCTCGTCAGTCATACCACTAGATCTGTCTAAAGGCTTGACAGTCATACTGCTATATCAGTCTAAAAGCTTGATAGTCATACTACTATATCAGTCTAAAGGCTTGACAGTCATACCACTATATCAGTCTAAAGGCTTGACAGTCATACCACTATATCAGTCTAAAGGCTTGACAGTAATAAAATTGAGGTTGGGCCTTTGAACTTTTCTAAGAACAAATAATAAGAAGTATGTAGCTCGTGAGCAAGTTCTCATTATTAGCGCTGCAAGCGAAGATAAGCGTTTTTCCACCTCCGAGAAGATTGGGGACAAGTCGGGGAGACGTTTGCCGGGGCCCTGGCAGAAATAATCATCACCAGGATTGGACCCCCTGCGAACGTCTAAACGACTCGCATTGCCTAAGGCTCTTGCCGATCGGTAATAATCAGGCTAAGGAATATCTTGAGTGTCTTTCGTTTTAACATGACTTTAAAAAGTCGTAATTTCCTCAGCAGGACACAAAAAGAACTTTAAATCTAGGAGGCAGCACATGGCGAAAAATTCGACGAGAAAACGAATCGTTTGCAAGTCGGCTTGTTGCGACAAAATATAAAAATTTCATATGAAAAAATGATAGAAAAGGAACGAAATTGAGTTGCAAATTACCTTTGCCCAGCAACGAATGTAATGGAATTGTCTACTTTATAGGGAATCTTAAGAAGATGCTCCATTTTAGTTCAAAACTAACAAGAAAACTTTGACTACTCTGAATCTGACGTTCGCACTACGCTTTGCCCGCACAAGTGCACGTGGGTTTGGAAATTCGGGAAAGTACCCAAGTGTCTCTTGTGGCTTACCGTTAGCTGCATAAGAATTAAGAGAGTGATTACCCCTTGAAGCAATTTTAAAGTGGTTGACTTGAGAACTCCTAAATCATGTCTTTTTTTTTTTATAAACAGAGAACTAAAGATGAGGTGCACTTTGAGAAGATTGAACTGCTCAGAGCGTGTGATTTTCTGAAGTTTAGACAAAGGCGAGGTCCTGCAACCTGTAACCCCCTCACCATTTGAGAGATTTGAGACAACAAACCTTGTAATTAAGGTGATAAAACCGAGTAATCTTAAAACAAATAAGAATACCGTTACGGAGATTTGTATGGGTAAGTGTATATGCTACATCACAAGTTATCGAAAACTGAACATTTAAATACACATAAAGTATATCTTGTAATGAATTTGAATAGTGGTATAGAACTTTTTATGGGAAGGGTATGTGCTATATTACAAGTCAATGGAGATATTTAGTTATCAACAATTCACATGTAAACTAGGTTATGTTTGGGATCATGTACGCTCTTGTCACCGAGCTATTTTTTCTGTAAGAATAAAACTTATTACTTTTGGTGGCAACTTTTGAGATCAACAATTTCCTGTAAAATTTTCCGACGCTGAAGTTTTCGAAAGGTTAGATTGGGGGCCATGAGACTTATTTTTTCTAATAATGAATTTTTACGTTTAGGGCCATTTTGGCAATTGTGAATCATCTTCGTAAACGATCTTACACTACCATTTTTATTGCATGATTACTGCGCGGCTGAAGTTTCCTTAAGGTAGTAATGTACACATTCACTTTCTCACCACAAGGATTGCTTTTTCTTAAAAATATGATTAATTTATGACTTTGCTCCCGTTTTGAAGATTAGAAATTTTCCTAGTGGCGAAATGGCAACTCTGCCTTGTTCTGTGGCTTTTTACCCAATAGCTAGCAGTGAAATGGTTTCCCTGTGCTTTTAACATGAATTCTAGATTGATAGAAAAGTGGGGGGAAAGAAATAAGAGTAGGAACCTGTTTTTACTTCATCCGTAATAGATAATTTCTTAGTCGACTCGTCAATATTGTCTGTCATTCCTTAGTCTCGTTGCACTCCGTAAAAACATCCCATAACAAAGTTAATTAGGTTGTCCGTTCCAAAAAGAGTAATAATTTATGAGAAATTCCACCCTATCTCAGGAAATTGTCTTGTTAAACAAACGATTGTATTTTCATTGTTAATATTAATATTTTTGATATCTTGTGGAGAAAGTTGATCAGTGGTTATAACTTGCAACACACTTAATGGCAAAACAGGTTGAACAAGGGATTCCATGGGAACTAATTTGAGACAATTAAATACCCGGAGTTTGTTAAACTGTTGTTCAACCAGCTGATGACAATTTGGAATTATGAACTGTTATTAAGCTATCCTATTTGGAGGCTTTTTCGACGAGGAAGCTTTTGGCTGTTAGAGTACTTCGTCCGTCTACGTTTTTAAGTAAATTGCATGCAGAATTTGAAGAGCCCGTGTGAAAAAGGTATGAATAGTATCTATGTTACTTCAATGCTTTGTCTGTATTTTTAAACCATTGTTTCAGTGTATTGATCTAAGTGAAATTACGATTTTAAAATAGATAAATCGTCAAGTTGAAGTGAACCAAAAAACCAAAGTGGGTTTAAAAGAGAGGTTTACAGAAAATATTGAAATAGAAAAGGTGAACAAAGAGGAAAAGATGGAGAAGATAAACAATGTTAGTAGTTGCGTCCTTGAACTGAGGAAACGTACATTCCACTAACGTTTACGTTTTCTTTTAAAATGAATCGAAATCATGTTAAAGGTTTACTGAATTGAAACAATGGGGGGATGGAAATCACGGGTGCCGGATGATTACGGGATTATACACTATAGATCTTTATCAGCTTGTATGGTAAGGTTTTTTAAAATGATGAAGCTTTAAATAAATTCAAAGAAGATAAAAAAATTTCCTTCTAACAATTTGTAAATAAGACAGATTGTTTTATCTTCGTTACTAGGTTAAATAGAATTTTCGTTGATTGTAATACGAGTCTGTAGTGATGAGGTTTAAGAACATTGTACGGGTGTGTTTTCCTAACTGTTGGTGCTAATTGGATTGCACCTGTCGCACTCCTTTTACCAAGCACATTAATGTTACAAATAAATTAAATATGCTTTGAAAACATTTATCCTTCGTTTAAGAAAGGTGTTCACCGGAGACCTAGCAATAAAGATATCAAAGCAGGATTCTTACGACTTTGCAATGTAAGTAAACTATGACTTTGGTTAGCTTTGGGCACGTTAAGCTATTATCCTCTTTTTTGTCTCAATACCTCTGTCTATCGTTTCATCCTGAATAATTCTAAATACTTTAACAATCAAGTTTGACTTAACTGCGATATAAGTTAGTAAAATTTTGGTTGATTAAGAAATTGGTGTCTTTTATGCCAACTATCGACAACTTAGAAATAATTTTCATTCGGCTACACTGAAATCCAGTACACGAATTAACAAAATTCTCAAAAAGAGCACTAGATGTGGAAATCAGACAGAAAAAACGAACGTAAACAACTCACCAAACGCCTTAGGCATCAAATATTATTTATCTCGTGCCATTATAATGAAAAACCATATAAATAAAGTTGGGAAGGTTTTTCTGATATGGTTTCTGATACGTGTAGACATGGTTTCTGATACGTGTAGATAGTGCTATCTTTTTAAGGATTCTTTACAACTTTACCACTTGAAAGTGTGTTAAAATTTTAAGGCGAAGATATAACGTGATTACTCCGTAGAGTCAATGGTTAACAAAGGGGAGGAAAATTTCCTGTTGTGCTAACCGTTTGAAATGGTACTCCTGAAAAGAAGAGTAATGCTAATGTGCATTTCAGTTGAATGTGGTGCAACTAAAACCAAAGTCATCAAAAACAAAAACAAAAACAAAAAAAAAAAGGACTTGAAATGTCAAAAGCTATTGGGGAGCTAATGAAAACTAGCTACCTGAAGTGTGGGAAGAGTGAGGGATCAAGTCGTGATGTTAATTTAGTTTTTCAATCTGATTGGTTGAGTGGCGCGACCTGTTTGAACCAATCACACAGCGAAGTAATTTATCACACCCAAACTGTTCCCGGGTTACACCTATTTCTGATTTCGTACACGGATGCTCTAAGACTAAACCTAAACTACAGCTCTTTTTCTTCTTTTAATTCCCTAGCATTATTTTCCCTATCCACTCCAAAATTTTTATGCTTTTTCTCGGGAATGGCCCGATAAATTTGAATCAAAATCCCAATTTATACGTAAAAATTAGCAAAGTCGTCCTCATATTATTAGCTATTAAATTTCCATCTCAACAGGGAATCCTTTGAAGCCTGTTTTCATAAATCCGTCAGGCTGCTGCTGATAGTGTCTGCGTTTATGATTGTCTTCACCGCTGGTCTGTGTCGTATTGGGGGTTTTATCGGATGTTCCTTCATCATGGAAAGGAACATGGTAGACGACTACTGCCTGGTTGGACACGCCTTCGCTAATTTTTCAGCGGCAGGAGTGACGGAATGCTATAAAACATGCCAAACAAACTGTCGGTGTATTTCGTTCAACTTCCTAAAAAGTATCAACCAGAGCAATTGCCAACTGAATGAAGAAAACAGACATACAAAGCCCGGTGCATTAAAGCCAATGAATGGATCTCAGTATTACGATCTTGTCACTGACTACAAAGTTACGGTGAGACATTGTCTATGATTTTTAAAGCAACCAGTAATTATTTATCCTGGGGGGGGGAGGGGTAGGGTAGAGAGAGAGGGTGTGTCACGATAAACTTTACCTGATCCCCGTTTTATACGCTATTTGCAACGACTGATCACACCTCCATTCCTCCTGAAACCATGTGATCACCACAAAATCTTCCGTCTCCACTTCCCCCCCCCCCCACGCCTTTTCTTTTTTTGTCTGGATTACATGGATCTCTGGATCCCTGGATGATTCATTGATTCATTATTCAGTCCAGGCCTTAGACAGTTTTGTGTACACCATTTCCTGTGATATGATTGGAGTGGACAAAACCAGAACAAACTAATGTCGAAGCCCAGCTTTTTCTGTGCTTTATCAAGTGAACTGGATCCCAAGGGCCATAACTATCAGATACAAAGATACGGAACTAAAATGTGGGCCATTTGGACCGTAACACCAAGTTTCATGACGTCATGGTACAGAAAAAACTGTATATGACCCGGAATGACAGAATTACTGGATGTTTCTTGCTTTTAACACGTGTAGATACTCTTTTAAAAGCTTAGATGTATTTTGTAAAGTTTTGGACATGAAATCGCAAGTATAATGTTCTTACTTTGTACACGGAATCATGAAGGTTTCAAATAAATGCAAGAAAAGCACAATTATATATACCCTCTCCTCTAGACGGCAGGTTCATCGTGTCCTTGTACCCAGTGCTCTAATAATTGTTGCAGAGATCAGCCATGTCTTAATGGGGCAACATGCCTGGAAAACTGTGAGGCGACCGGGAAAAGATTTGTCTGCAACTGTGATCCAGAGTTCACAGTCCAGTTGTGTCAAACCGTTGGTTAGTTATCTCAGATTTTATAAATAGACTGTAAATTATCTCACAGAAGTGAATTTAATCTTAAAATTAAGCTTTAACTTTGTAATTTTCACACCTTTATTACTGTGAATGGGTGACTGAGACCTTGGGGTCTATTCACAGAGGGTTTAAACTCTATATAAGAGGATACTACTATAAAGCTTTGAATGGCAGTTTAGACTCCACTCTGCAGTAGTGGCTTGAGATCTCAGCTAAAAATCGACAAAAACGGCTTGATATCGCTACCAGAGAACAGAAATATCATAAACAACATTTCAAAAAAGGTTAAAGCTTATTTGCAAAACACAAACTAAATGCGGCATATGTAACGCTACACCATATCATGGGAAGCCAAGCTAAAAAAGTAAATGTAAAGTAAAGATTGGTGATCTCTAGACTTGTGGGATCATCAAAATCAGAAGCAAAACAAACATTACTTATTGTCCATGCTTTTTCTTATAAACACAGCCAAGTATTGAGAACTCGCTCTCTTAGCTTTATCGTCTCTCGGTAATAAAATTAACAACGCGCTAAATAATTTGGTTGAGTGATTTAAAAATTCCCTTTCTCTCGAAAATGTTCACAATAAGTGTAGTCAGTTTTAGAAATATGTTCACCACAGTAGTTATTGGAAAGATATAGAGCATACAGATGATTGTTGTCAAGTGACAATAGCGAAATGATCGTTGTCAAGTGCACGCGTCTCTATAACCATTTACCATTAGCATGACAACAAGAAAACAATGGTGTCAACTCAGTGAGCGGAATTTCAAAGACGCTCAGCTACGCTCAAACTTAACTTTTGACGATTAAGAGACAAAGACGAGAAAATAATTCACAACTTACCACGAAAGCGTTGCAAGTTATGAATACTCTAGTGGAACTAATGCACTGAAAGTGTTTCGTAACTAAATTCCCTAAGAACCCTGATACAATTTCTTAGATTGACTAATTATAATCTGCAACATGTTTGCAAAGAGTTAAAATCGATTAGTTTGAATTGGGGGAGTAACAGTAGTAATAGCGCAACAATTGTGTTTTTAAATAACACGAAAGACGCTTTTGTTTTCTTATACTTTTAAGACATTCAATAATTTTATCATGACAATTTAACCCTCCCAACAGTTTACTGATATTTCGAACATAATTGATAGTAGCGGCAGTTCTTCGCTGCAGGTAAGCTACTTTCCCCGCAGCGGTATGTGTATTGACCAGAGTGCTTTATTCATTGTCGCTTTATTATGACAAAAAGAGGACTTCCCCTAGACGAAGTCTTCTTCCATGGGAATGACAGATACACAGAAACAATTTAGCGGTGCTGTTGGATTGTTATACATGGTTTTTGATAAATGTTATTGAGACCTGCAAGGAAAAAACAATATCAGTCGCAGAAAAAGGGAGAATTGGGTTTAGGAACATGACATTATCGAAAGACATTGGTCACCATCCCTTGATTTTTAAATGTGAGTGACTTAAAGCGATAATAATGGGTTAGTTTGGTTGTGTCTCAAGTAAATGTGTGTATTCTTTTCCAGTTGAACGGTGCCTCGTTGCCCTCGGTATGGAAACTAAAGAAATCAGAGAAGGGCAAATCAGTGCCTCTTCAGAATACAGTGCTTCAAATATTGCTTCTTCCGGGAGACTACGGTTGCCAAGAACTTGGATATCTCAGGTCAATAACATCAATCAATGGCTTCAGATCGATCTGATGACTAATCTGTACGTTAGCGTGACACGTGTAGCAACACAGGGAAGATATGACTGGGACGAGTGGGTAATTAAATATCATCTGCTGTACAGCAGTGATACAGTTAACTTTCAGTACTACAGAGACCAAGGACAAAGTGAAGACAAGGTACTAGAACCATATTGATGTTGATCTTTTCTATGACTCGTAATTGAAATTGACGTTCAAATCAGTTGATAGGTTCGTAAGGTGGATAAATCTATATATCCACTGAGTAAATCCCTCTCCGGCGGGTCTCACTGAAGGCTTTGCTAACACTTATCAGCTGGATAGCGATTTATCCGTTGGATAGCGTTATCCGTGCTTTAAACAACTGAGCTCTGTGTAATTATGTGAAGATTAGGGAAGAGTGAACGGAAAACAAAAGGCCTTTCTAAGATTTCCAAAAAGTTTAATTTTTTTCTTTTTGCCGGGGGGCAAAAGCGAATTCGAACCATGTACAAGGGAGAGAGGGTAACTCACCCATATCATAGTAGTCCAACCACACGGTGCGTGTCCAAGAGCTAAAGACCACCTGGTCCATTAGTTGAAAACAATGCTGTATTCTTAGAATGCGCGCGCGCTTACCCGCCTGATTAGGCGATTTTTACGCGCAATGGAAAACGCGCCGTGCAATACTGAGGAATCACTTTAAGATAAGCATTTTTTTCTCCACACTTGCAAGATTTTTCCTCAATAGCGAATAGTGTCTCTTGTGCTTCTTTTACCCATGGCGTGCTTACGTGGAAAATGAATAGAACACGTGTGAGCAAAATTTTCTTATTCTAGATCAAGGTCCTTCTAAGATTACGGCAACAGATTTGTAATAAAAATATCTGAAAAAGAAATAACCTTGGAATAAAGCCTGGATGGGGAATCCATTATCTCAGATTTATGTTGTCTTGGCTTAGGGAATAAGGCCGTTAATAACAGTTTTATCCTTCCGATGTGTATAGGTTTTTTCTGGAAACTCCGATCGTCACAGTGTAGTGCAACATGACTTGAACCCAGTCATTAAGCAACGTTACATCCGTTTTCGACCTCTGACTTGGAAGGGAAGGATTGCAATGAGGGTAGAGCTGTATGGCTGCCGTGGTAAATATATTTTGTTTTAATCATATCCATAGCGAAAAATGTTGCCTTTTTTCTTGTAAAGCGCTGTGAGTTCCAGTGTATGAGTTCAAGTAACAATCGATCCTCGTCAACTTGAAGTAAAAAGCCTACTCCGTGATAGAACGGTTCCGGAAACGCGAAAGGAGGTCATTCTCTATGAAGATCTCTTCTCTTTCCACATGAATGTGTCACCTTTGTCATAATAGCAAGTTATAAATCAGCACTGAAGTTGTATCAAAGCATGCAATTCCTCTTTCTTCACTAACATCAAAAGTTTCTCGTCAGTTAAATTGTGTCTACATACTCTCATTTATGAAGCCCATCGACCAACGTAAGCGCTATTACTTTTAAAAATCAATCTCGGAATCTGACTTATCTGACTTACTTCAATTTTCTTGACCATTCAGATTGTTTTGAAGCCCTTGGTATGGAAAGTAACGCAATTTCTGATGTTCAAATAACTGGTTCTACAGAAGTTAATAGTAATTACGCCCCTCCACTCGGCAGACTACATCTGCTGCCTGCAGTACGGGGATTATGTGGAGCTTGGGCCGCTGCCGGTGGTGATACCAACCCTTGGCTACAGATTGATCTGATTAAACAGAACACTAAAGTTAACGGTATAGCAACTCAAGGAAGGCATGACGTATCCCACTGGGTTACAAAGTATTCTTTGCTTTACAGTAACGATTCACTTGCCTGGCTCTACTACAAAGAACAAGGAGTGAAAAAGGTCGGGCAAGATTCGTCTGCTTATACGAACCTTTTGTAAGAAAGTTAATTGACAGCTATTCGTGGTAGGCGAAGTAAATATTGTTAAATTTTCCCTGTGCCAAGGTTGAGGGAATTATTTAGCAATATCTACTGCATGAGCATGAGGCAAAAAGTTGTTTTAGGAAAATCTAAATTCATTTTATTTTTTCGCTTCCACTTGCCATGCATCAAAGAACAGATACATGGAGTCAGCGGTTAGATCACATAATCAATCTATAAATTACACATGACATAAGCGAAAAACTGATTGTGTTAACGTGCTTTTACGAAAAAAGGGAAGGTTAAGCAGGCTTAAAATATCTCAAAAGAGGCCAATTGCAGCCAATCAGATACAGAACGTTAAATACCTCTGCTATGATCGTCTCCCATCATCTCACATGACCAATCAGAGTGCACCATCTATATTATCACTAAAGCAAATAAATGCAATGCGCGATTCGAGGATGTATGATAACATGACGTGCGTCATTACATTTGAAACCACACTTCAGGCTGTGGAAAGCTATCTACAAAATATCACTAAAAGATGATAAATAATATAAAAGAAGTACTTGTACAACAAGAAGGAAAAACTATTTCTACGGATGAGGAAAGTTATAGTGAAAAGCAAATGCTACACTTTAAAATTTTATGGTGAAACAAAATGCGACTGACATCCTTAAAAAAAAAAATTGAGGACAACTCAGCCAGAATCGAAGGCATTTAGGGAAGAATTAATTTCCGTGATTTTAGAGAGGATTCCATCAGCAATTAAATTTACCATTTTACTTTTTTTCCATTTTGCTCGCTCAGGATTTTACAGGGAACACTGACCGACTTACAGTGGTACCACATGACTTGAACCCTCCAATCACCACGCGAGTGATTCGTTTTCAAATTCTAACTTGGTACAGCTGGTATGCGATGAGGGTGGAACTGTATGGTTGCCATGGTAATGAGTTTCTTATTTACATTCATCTTTTACTTCTCCAGAATTCTTAGTTTATATCGTTGTTTCAGCTGAGAGTTACTTTTAAAGTTGTGTTATTGACAATAATGCTTTTACCATAACATTTTTTTTCTTCGACCAGTGACTTGGGCAGGTTGTAAAGCAAAGGCAGAGAACCAGTACGGCTGTCAAAGTAAGTGTAAAACGATGATCATTTTTAAGAAGCCGATAGCCATTTTGTGCTGAAATTTTCCATTAGTGTACCAGCCGATCTATCTATATATACGACCGGGTAGAGATTTGAGTTTCAGCAAAAGAAACGAGGCAGGAAAAAATATTCACAAAAATTACCAAATACTAGTGTCAAGAATTAAATTAAGACTTAATAATTTCCTTTTCTGAGAAAATATCCATCTAACTTGCTTAAAAATAAGTTTTATTACAAAGGCTTAACGCACCTAGCAATAAAGGGCTGATGTAGATTTACGTGGTTCTCTAAATTTATTCTGTAAAACATAATATAAAATGCAAATAATCGGTTCAACAGTAACTTCAAATGCAATTTAATTCATCGTCTGTGGGATAAGACAGCGAAATAGCTTTGAGAAGATAATGGCAATTTGACACGCCATCTCGCATACTATGGCAATGGTGCAAGTGGGAAAAACTTAGGAAATTGTAACTTTTTTTCCAGAATTTTATTTGAAAACACTCTGTTTTAATGGTCAGTACGCACTGTTTTCGAAGTACTTTTAGGATCAAGGAGGATTTTTTTTCTTATTATTATTACCCCACTTACACCAGCAAAACATACTTAGTTAACTGAATGAAAGTAAGGTCTCAATTAGTCACTAATTTGCATTTTCAATGTATCAAATTTGAAGTCGACAAACATCGATTTAAGAAGCTCCTATGGTGAAAAAAAAGTTATAAACCGCATCTAACAAAACAACTTTAAAACATGTTTTAAGCTTTGGTGTTAATGAGGCATATGATTGATTTTAATTGCCAGTTTGGAGAAGGGTTTATTGAAAGTATGTATGTTCACTGAGAGGTAATAATCATTTCGCATCATATAGATTGCATGGAAGCCCTTGGCATGGAGAGCTATGCAATTACTGATTCGCAAATCGGTGCTTCTTCAGAGTACAATGGCATTTACCCTGCAGTTCGAGGCAGACTTCATCTCAAGACCGTGCCAGGGTGGAGAGGTGACGCTTGGGCGGCTCATCCGGGAGATAGCACCCCATGGCTACAGATCGATCTGATTAAGCAGCCTATTAAAACTGTCAGGGTAGCTACACAAGGAAGACACGACTCACCCCAATGGGTGACAAAGTATTCCTTGTCGTACAGTAACGATACAAGTAATTTTTTGTTCTATAAAGAACAAGGGCAAAGTGCAAACAAGGTGAGTGTCACCTAAATTGACCGTTTTTACGACGTAAGCTGCAGTCTCTCGGGGCCTAATTCTCTCAGTTTCTCATACCAATACCGATTAACCTGGTTTTGTTTGATTCATTTTTACCACATCCTTATGCTTTGATGACCCAAACTTAAAAGGATACTCAAAACAGTTTCCTTTGCAACTCTTTTCCCTCAAAAACTTTAACTTCTCTGTCAAAGTATTGTATAGCATCAGATCAGTTTGCATAGCTTTATAGCATGACATGATTCCTTTTTTTTATGATCGCATGTCAGTTCGAGTCATCGGGAACGTAAAAACATATTTGATTATCTATTACTTAATTAGGAATTCAGTGGAAACACAGACCAGCGCACTGTTGTTTCACATGACTTGAGCCCAACAATCACTGCACGTTACATCCGATTTCTGGTGCTCACTTGGAATGCCTTGCCATCAATGAGGGTGGAGCTGTACGGTTGCCATGTTAAAGGAAAAAATTTTATTGCGATATTTTGTTTCAACACTTAATCATTTCAAAATCATTTGCAAAATTATTCTCTGAAACTGATTACCTTGCGTTGAACAAATCGAATTTGAGTCTTCCTCCACAAAACAGAGGATTAGGGCATGTTTTCCCAACCTGACATCTGTTGAGTTTGTTTTCAACAAACATAAGACGTAGGATAGTTAAAAGCATGTAATCTGGGGCTAGTGTTGATGGTTGTTCAAATATGACAGAAATCGGATCACGACCAAGCAAAAATATGGTCGACCAATCAACATCGCCGACGCTTACTAAATAATTATTTCGAGCCCTGTATCAGGAGAAGCTTCACGTTAATCACTTCTAGGAGTTGAAAGGTTTGTAAAATAGCAACAGTAACCCTCTATTTTTGGCTTTGATTAATTATGCACTCGATAAGATTGTCGTCGCGCTCTTGGAATGAAAAGTGGTGAAATTGCTAACGCACAAATTAGTGCCTCTTCGGAACTCAATCGTATTCACGCCGCCATTCTGGAAAGACTAGAGTCCAGGGTAGTTGGAGACAAGAGGGGTTCTTGGGTAGCCCTCCCGGAAGACCGTAACCCTTGGCTACAGATTGATCTGCTGAGGCAGGACACCAGGATAACACTGATAGCTACACAAGGAAGATATGACGCCGCTCATTGGATCACAAAGTACTCGCTGCTGTACAGCAATGACACAAGTGACTTTATATACTACAAGGAACAGGGGCAACAAAATGCAAATAAGGTGGGTTGGTCCGACAGAGAAACAACTGAGAATGTTGTAAAATATATAATGACGAATGCGTCCGAATACGCTGGGGCGTCTCCTTTACTCAATCTTTTCATGTGACCCGCACTGACAGCCCCGCGCATACTATTTCTGAACAGCATCATTAAAAAATCCCCGTATTTGAGCCGTACAGCTGGTGTAAGTAGACCGGAAATAGTTGTTCAGCCCGATAGATACGAGTTAAAGTATAAGTAAAGAAGAGAGACAAGTAAGGCATGTTATATCATGATTAAATGATAATCGCCTGTCGCACAGGGCCGGACGTCGTTAAATCGAACCACACATTTCTATTTCTCTGGCCCTCAGGCTCCCCTACTGAGTCAATGAATACAAAGCTCTTCAAAGTGTACCAGTTTTCCGTCCTGGGACCAAAAAATTGTTTCTGTTGCATTTTAGCAAGTACTAAATGAATGAAATAAACGTATTTTGAACGATTTCTTTATCTGTAATGTGTCGATAGTAATTGCAATTTACTAGTTATTTTCTGCAAGAACTAAAATCAGTATGTAACGAAATGTAAGAACGTTTATATATGTTGCAAGTAACGTATTGCTTTGTCAATAATTACGAAGTGAAAATAAAATTTTCTTTATCTGATAATACAATTTATTTTCTTGCAAGAGAATCAGTATCTAACGAAATGTAAAAATGTTTCTATGATGCAAATAACATATTGCGTTGTCAATAATTACGAAATGAATGTAAAGTTGCCTTTATCTGATGAATATAAGAATCGGTTAGGATCAGGATAAACATGACAACAATCTCTTTTTTTATTTCAACCATGAAGTAATTTGCAGGAAACACCGACAGTCACACGGTTGTATTACATTACCTTGACCCACCTATCACGGCGTGTTATATTCGTTTTCAAGCTCTCGCTTGGTACCAATGGGCAGCGATGAGGGTGGAAGTGTATGGTTGTCATAGTAATCTCATAAATTCCTCGCACGTATATCATATATTCTTGCTTTTTTCCCGCCAAACTCTACTAAATTTCAATCAAAAGAGAATAAATAGTCCAACTGCGGACGTAAGTCAATAGGAAATCCATTTAGAAATTAGAATACGAGCTCGACATTTCTACCGCACAATAGAAATCAAGAACAGATAATATACCTTTAATTGTTTATCATAAATCTACTAGTCGTTCAGAACTGAAAAACAGGGGCTCTAGTTTTCTTATTTCAGTATATATATATATATATATATATATATATATATATATATATATATAACTACAGACTCTTAGGGTACTTGTTCTACTCGCTATCAAGAGAAAATAATGGGATATTTTTTCTCTTGATCATATGGATCACGAGATTTGCAGTCAATCAAATTGTAACATTTTTGGCAGAACTTTACAACTATTCATAGCATCTGCATCTGTTTGAAATACAAGATCAATTCATTTTTATCATTACCTTTACTTTTCTTTGCAACATTTATGTGATACAAAGCTGTCTAAGGTTTCTTTTTCACGCGCGTGTCATGTTACAGGAAAGGATGGGGTAGAATTCGAAGTTCAGCTAGCACAGGGAGTTTCCAAATTTAAACAATTTGGATATTTTGATACGCAGCATCTCTACGTAACTAATTCAATTTATTTAATCAATAGACTCCCTGAAAGACCAATACCACCTCTGATCTAACCTAATGACGCCGTCTTTTTCCTTTTCAGATATTTAAAGAAGAAGAGGATTTCAAAAGAATATGAACCTCACTAGACTATTTGAATGATTTTGTGATAGTCTAGAATATCAAGCTTAGTCATTAATGATGTGTAAACCGTGACGAAACCACCTCAACGACTCGCGGCTATTGCGATATATAGAAACCACAGGGTCACCACACCAACATTCAACTCAACTAGTCAAACATAAGTTCTTAGCCACGAAAATTGTACAGCCAGTAGTAATGAATAATTATTGGTATATTAGTCAATGAAAGACATCGTAATTGTACCACGAGACCTGATTTGGTCCAAAGACAGTCGGCCATGTCGAATTTCGATGTTGCGTCGACTTGTCCAGCATTCAGGTCAGTGAAGACAAATCAATTCACACGGTGCAATATTGGAGTTTTCTCAACGGCCATTTTCAACTTTCTAGTATGCATTGAATGAGATTTCTAAAACTGTTTCTAGTGCGTCGCCCTTTCCGACATACTTTTTGAATAATAAGAGTTTCAAAAGACGAAAGAGCTGTCTTCTGACTTTTCAGAATTTGCAGAAGACACAACTAACATCTTTATCGGAATAAAACTATCAGGCCAAAAAAGGACTAAAGGAAAGAAAAATTTCAAGTACTCGGAAGCGTTGAAAGAGATTACAAAGAACTGGCTTAAAGTACTTCTGTCAGAATGAAAAGTTGACTAAATAGGCCAGTATTCTTTAGCATTAATTATCGCAAGCATGAAAAGGTTTCTTCTATACATACATCAACAATTTTTTTTTAATATTCTTATCTTCACATAATATCTGCATGAACAATTCCTGCTTAGCTGCCTATACTTTCTGTACGTTTTGCATTGCTAGTAGTGTAAGTTTGTATTATTAGTTTCACACTTCCATTACCTTGCTGATAGATGTTCCATTGTGTGCCTTAAAATTTTGTAAAAGCGACCATTTGTCAAGTGCGTTTTCCTGCTATGAAATATATTCTACTAAGTTATTAACAGACCTTGAATTTTCTCAAAGATAATCATCCGAAACGCCGCAGAGGACTAAGCAAATGCGAACGCAAGGGGTTGTGGGACGGTAAGTGAAAAAGTCGCTCCCACGCGCCCGTCTCATGACTCGTCGATTTCTCAAGATTCCTCGCTTCCGTGATTCGTCAAAAAATCGATCAATAAAAATTTAAATAATGATTATCAAGTGCATTGTTGTGGTGTGTAGTATCGCTGAGTATTTTTACGAATTGTGCAGTACTTTGTAAACAATCCTACGCTATCAGTTATACTGCAGGATTATCATGTAAACTACGGTGTTATACATGGGTTTCCAGCCCTAAGAAAAGCCGTAACAACACGCTGAAAAAAATACGAATCTTTTTCACGGCGTTTTGATATCGCCAATCAGCTGCTGACACGTCATTCCTCTTTTGTACCACTTCGTCTAGTTGATGAATAAACGGCAAAGCCTTCACCATTCCCAATCCAAGGTCGTTTGTCGAATTTTTTCGGTCTATGGCTGCTAAACACTGAAGAATCCGTATCGCTAACAGACAGTGACGTTCAAACTTTTCAAGGAGGGGAAGAAAACCAAAATACGAAAAAAAAAAAAAACCGAAACCTACATATTCAGTGTTGTTGGTAATGAAATTTCTTGCGGCTGAGAACGAAAATCGAGCGCTAACAGTTTTGCCATAGGCCGATTTTGGCCGTGTACCTGAAAGATTTCTTCTGTTGGTAAGGTCCAATTCAATTACTGACAAGTTTCTATATTGAAAACTAGGCCCATTGTTTGTCTTTGTAGTAATTCAACACATGTTTTCATCTTGAGAGCGCAAACAATTGTCGATCACTTTATTTCATTCATTAACGAGGTCGACTTTTCTTGTCAGTGATGGGCTATTGTGTTTATATGATGAACAAAATGATACATGGCTGCTTGCAGATATGAAATTTCTCTTCTCGTTTTCAAATCGACATCTCACTCGTTCGCTGCGCTCACTGTGCTATCGAGTTAAATATTCGAAGAGAAATTCTATATCTACGCGCGCTCATGTATCATTTCTCCATTTATTGTACAGCTGGAGTTTTCTTTAGGTAGTAATGTAAATATGAATTTTATCGCCAGAAGGATTGCTTTTTTAATATAATTAATTTATGACTTTGCTCCCGTTTTGAAGATTGGTAATTTTCCAAGGGGCGAAGTGGCAACGCTTTCTTGTTCTGTGTGTGTTTTATAACCGACAGATGGCAGTAAAATGGTTTTCCTGTGCTCCTATAATCAATTTTAGACTGGGGAATTTTGTTCTAGCTCGAAGAAAAATGCTTATAATTATGAGGAAAGGGAGTAGGATCCTGTATTTACTTCATCCGTGGTAGATAATTTCGTAGTCGACTCATCAGTATCGTTTGCTATTCCTTCGTTTCGCTGCGCTCAGTGAAACATCCATAATAAAGTTACTAAATTTTTTCAGTAATTTTTGGAACAATGTTTTTTTAAAACAGTTTTTAAACAATTTAAAAAAAAATAATTTTTAAATAATTTTTAAAATTAATATTTTTGAACAATATTTTGAACAATTCTTTTAAAACCGAACTAGTGAGCAGCAATGCGAACAGTAGTTGTAAAACTTCTTTATTCTCGGACGGATTTTGTCTAAAACAGTCGTAGACTCCTTCAGAGAGTTATACAAGTTAAAACTAAATGCCTATATTTATAAGCCACAGTTAGCGGCTATGCAGGGGCCAGTGCCCATAAAGACTTGTCTGGACATACGAACAGAAACAGGCGAAGTTGTGAAAAATTTGAAAATTCTGTGGGCCAGGTGAGAAAAATATTTTGGGAGCCACGAAAACCGTGGCCCCCAAAATATTTTTCTCACCTTGCCCACGTAATAAGTGAAATACTTATGATTATGAGAAAGGGGAGTATGACCCTGTATTTACTTCATCCATGATGAATAATTTCGTAGTCGACTTGTCAATATCGTTTGCTATTTCTACGCCTTGCTGAGCTCGGTGAAAACCTCAATAATAAAGTTAATCAGGTTTTCCGTTGCAAAAGATTAAAAAATTAATGAGACACTCTACTCTATCTCGCAAAAATATATCTTGTCAGGCAAACGGTTGTACTCAGGTATTATTTTTGATCTCCTGTGGAGAAAGTTGATTAGTGGTAATGCAACACACTGAATGGCAAAATAGACTGAACAAGGGCTTCTGGGGATAATCCTTTGAGACAGTTAAATAGCCAGAGTGCGTTAGATTGTTGTTCGACTGGCTCATGACGATTTGGACTTATGAATCGTTATTCAGCTATCATCTTTGTGGACTTTTCGTCAAGTAAATTGCTCTTCATCGAGTGTCCCGTGTTCCTTATGTTATTAGTATTGCCTATGTTATACGTATTTCTTGTTATTTCCAATCTTGTAATTAGTCGTTCCGTTCTTGATGTATTATGTTCGCAATACTTTACTTAGAAACAACTGTAGAACCATAGAAGACTTCGACCATGTTATCAAAAATTAAACTCCTCTCAAATTTATTGCAGGTGCGTTGGTCACAAGCAGTATTTTTAATATTGCAGGCGCGAACGCTTTCGATTTTATTGTTTTATTGATTTATTTATTACAGTTACACTTTACAGCAGCAAAATTTAGGCACGTGAGACAAATATTTCTTATACAGCTTGACTGGGCAATGTTCTTATATTTTTATATGCATATATATATAGTCAGCAACAAACCTTGTAATTAAGGTGATAAAACCGAGTATATCTTGAAACAAATAAGAATACCATTATAGAGATTTGTATGACTAAGTGTATATACTACATCACAAGTTATCGAAAACTAAATAATTAAATGCATATGTATTCTAAGGTTTTATTGGGATCATGCACTATCTTACTACGAGGAGTATATTTTGTAATGAATTTGAATAGTGATACAGAATTTTTTATAGAAGGGTATGTGCCATATCACAAGTCAATGAAGGTATTTAGTTATTAACAACTCACATGTAAACTTAGGTTCTGCTGGGATCATGTACGCTCTTTTTACGAGGCTATTTTTTTCTTAAAAGATAAAACGGTAAAAACGAACGATAAAATCCGACGTTTCGGAGTAGTCATGACTCCATTATCAAGGTAAAAGTTTAAAACATGCAAATAACAGTATTTAAGCGATGTGGCGCGAAAAATTAACATAATAGGTGCGAAGATTATACAAATACTTTCGCGCGAATAGAGTCCGATTGCACGTTCAGGTTTGGCTTTAAAGTTCTTATATGAAGCATTTCGTACAATAAGCAGTTAAATTTGTTCCTGCACTTCTTAAGAACTTCGAAGCATTTCAGTAGGTCCTGACGGATCGTCCCGTGTACGTTCTTGCAATGTTTGGCAATGGCTGAGGACTGTTGTTTATGTCCTTTTACACGATTGTCTAAATGTCCGCGTGTGTATCCTATATAACCTGCATCGCACAGGTCACATTGGTATTTATAAACAACACACTGTTCATTTACGATCGATGGCTTTGCTTCTTTCACATTCAGTTCTTGATCAATTTTTCGGCTGACAAATACGGGCTGGATGTTGGTGTTCACATTTAGGCTCAGATCCTTGAGTTGTCCTTTCACAAAATTTGCTGAGGTTTGGTCTTTAAATGGTAGAACCACTCGAATTGTGTCATCCGTCTCTTTAGTTGGTAATAATGGTCGCTGCTGGTCACAAACCTTTGAGTCAACGAAATTTTTGGTGGCAGAGTCGATGAGGTGTTTGGGGTACTTTAAACGCGAGAATACTGTCTTCAATCGGTCACATTCGTCTGAGAAGTGTGACCAAGAAGAAGATAAACGATGTGCTCGACCCAGCATAGTTCGGAGTAAACCCTGTTTGTACCGATTGTCAACGTGACTTTGGTAATGTAAAAGGAGACTTGAATTCGTGGGTTTTTCGTACACCTTTGTCTCTATTTGGGGCGATCGGCTCAGTAACTGGATGCCTTAAAAAGGGAGCATGCCATTGCATTCGGTTTCCATCGTAAATTTTACGGAAGAATGTGCCTTGTTAAGCGTGTCCAGGAAGTTAGATGCTGTTGCGATATTTGGCATGATAGTGAGTGTATCATCAACGCACCTTCGATAGAAGGAAGGGAGTTTACCCTCTGGCTCGAGGTTTTCTTCAATTGAAGACATGAACACATTAGCTAGCAGGGGACCAAGGGGGGGACCCATGGCCACGCCATCCGTCTGTTCGTAAAGTGCTCCATTATACTGGAAGAGTTGTCCTTTTGTAGCTACACTGAGAAGGTCAACAAGGTCTGTTTTGGTCAGGTTCAGGTCATAGGTTGAATTAAACCAGTCGTTGTCAAAAGCTCTGTTCGCGAGTATCTCAATTGTTTCATCCAAGGGTACGTTGGTAAAGAGGGAGGACACGTCGTAAGAAACCAGAATGTCGCTGTTTGATATTTCCAATTCGCGAATTTTGTCGGCAAATTCAAAAATGTCATTTTTTTCTGTAAGAATAAAACTTATTAATTTTGGTGGCAACTTCTGAGATCATCAATCTCCTGTAAATTTTGCCGATGCTGAAGTTTCCGATGGGACAGATTGAGGCGATGAACGTTCTTGCCATGAAGCTTATTTTTCCTTATAATGAATTTTTAATTTTGGGGCCATTTTGGAAATTGTGAATCATCTTTGTAAACAATCTTACGCTTTTATTTATATTGCATGATTATTGCGCAGCTGAAGTTTTTTTTAGGTAATAATGTAAAAATTCACTTTCTAGAAAAAGATTGTTTCTTTTTTTAATATGATTAATTTATGACTTTGCTCCCGTTTTGAAGATTGGAAATTTTCCTAGTGGCGAAATGGCATCACTGCCTTGTTCTGTGTGTGTTTTCCCCGATAGCTGGCAGTGAAATGGTTTCCCTGTGCTTTTAATATAAATTCTAGATGATAGAAAAGGGGGAGAGAGAAATGGTAGTAGGACTTTTTTTTTACTTCATCCGTTTTAGATAATTTCGTAGTCGACTCGTCAATATTGTTTGCCATTCCTTAGTCTATCTGCACTCAGTAAAAACATCCCATAACAAAATTAATCCGGTTTTCCGTTTCAAAAAGATTAACAATTTAAGAGAGATTCTACCTTATCTCGTGAAATTGTCTTGTCAAGCAATTGATTGTATTTGGGTAATATTTTTTATCTCCTGTGGAGAAAGTTGATTAACGGCTATAACTTGCAACACACTTAATGGCAAAACAGGCTGAACAAGGGCTTCTGTGGGAACTAATTTGAGACAATTAAATACCTGGAGTGTGTCAGACTGTTGTTTGACCGGCTGATGACAATTGGAATTATGAATTGTTATTAAGCTATCGTGTTGGGAGGTTTTTTGACGAGAAATCTTTTGGCTGTCAGAGTCCTTGGTCCGCCTACATTTTTAAGTAAACTGCAAGCAGAATTTGAAGAGCCTGTGAGAAAAAGGTATAAATACTGTCCATGTTATTTCAATTTGTCTATTTTTTAACCATTGTTACAGTAGTATTGATCCAAGTGTAATTCCGATTTTAAAATGGATAGAGTAACGAAACTTCGTCAAGTTGAAGTGAACCAAAAAACCAAAGTGGGTTTAAAAGAGAAGTTACAGGAAATATTGAAATAGAAAAGGTGGGCAAAGAGGAAAAGGGGATGAGTGAAGATGGAGAAGATAAAAGAGGCGTCCTTAAACTGAGGAAACGTACAGTCCACTAACATTTACGTTTTTCTTTTAAAATGAATCGAAATCAATGTCAAAGGCTTACTGAATTAAACGATGGAGGGATGGAAATCACGGGTGACGAATGATTACGGGATAATACACTTTAGATCTTTATCAGACTGATAAAGTCTGTTTTATCTTTGTTTCCAGGTTAAATGAATTTTCATCGATTTTAAAACGGGTCTGTAGTGATTAGGCTTAAGGACAGCGTACTAGAGTGTTTTCCTTAATGTTGGGGCTAACTGGTTGGCGCCTGTCGCATTCTTTATCAAGCACATTTATGTCACAAATAAATTAAATATTCTTCGAAAACATTTATCCTTCGTTTAAGAAAGGCGTCCATCCGGAGATCTTGCGATAAAGATATCAAAGCGAGATTCTTACGACTTTGAAATGTAAGTAAACTATGATGACTTTGGCTATCTTTGGGCTCGTCAAGCAATAATCTTTTTTTTTTCTCAATTTCTTTGTGTATCGTTTTATCCTAAGTAATTCTAATCACTGTATCAATCGAGTTTGACTTAACTGCGATATAAGTTGGTAAAATTTTTGTTGATTAAGAATTGGTTTCTTTTAAGCCAACTATCGACTTCTTAGATACGTTTTCATTCAGCTACACTGAAATCCAGTACGCGAATTAACAAAATTCTCAAAAGGTAGTTGAGTAAAAAAATCTGCAGAAATCAGACAAGTGAAACGAACATAAACAACTCACCAAACCCCTTAGGTATCAAATATTAATTATCTCATGCCATAATAATGAAAAACCATATAAATAAGGTTGGGAAGGTTTTTCTGATATGGTTTCTGATACGTGGAGATAGTGCTATCTTTTTTAGGATTCCTTACAACTTTACCACTTAAAAGTGTGAAGATACACCGTGATTACTCCGTAGAGGAAAAGATTAACAAAGGGGAGGAAAATTTCCTGTTGTTAAGGGTTAAGGCAAAGCAAACAGCTCTCAGACAAAACAAACCAAATTTGGATTCAATTTGTAATGAACATGTGGTCTGTATTAGATATGGACTAAATGCATACGAAAAAAGAATTATTTGAACTCTCTATCATTTGCGAAAGTTTTAAATCATGTCCGCACATTTTAAAAAGAAGAGTAATGCTAGTATGCATTTCAATTGAATGTGGTACAACTAAAACCAAAGTGATCAAAAAGAAAAAAAACAGAAAAAACGGAATTGAAATATCAAAAGCTATTAAGGAGCTAATGAAACAACGAGCGAGCTGCCTGAAGTAAGGGAAGGGTGAGGGATCAAGTCGTGATGTTAGTTTAGTTTTTCAATCTGATTGCTTGAGAAAATGGCACGACCTGTTTGAACCAATCATAGAGCTAAGTAATTTATCAAACCCAAACTGTTCCGGGGCTACACCTATTTCTGATTTCGTATGCAGATGCTCTAAGACCTAGTAACCTAAACTGCAGCATTTTTTCTTCCTTTAATTCCCTAACATTATTTTCCCCTATCCACTCCAAAATTTTTATGCTTTTTCTCCGGAATGGCCCGATAAATTTGAATCAACTTTCAAATTTCTGCGTGAGAATCAGCAGTTTTGTCTTCTTCTTATCAGCTATTGAATTTCCATTTCACCAGGGAATCCTTTGAAGCCTGTTTTCATAAATCCGTCAGGCCGCTGCTGATAGTGTCTGCGTTTATGATTGTCTTCACCGCTGGTCTTTGTCGTATTGGGGGTTTTATCGGATGTTCCTTCATCATGGAAAGGAACATGGTAGACGACTACTGCCTGTTTGGACACGTCTCCGCTAATTTTTCAGCGGCGGGAGTGACGGAATGCTATAAAACATGCCAAACAAACTGTCGGTGTATTTCGTTCAACTTCCTAAAAAGTATCAACCAGAACAATTGCCAACTGAATGAAGAAAACAGACATACAAAGCCCGGTGCATTAAAGCCAATGAGTGGATCTCAGTATTACGAACTTGTAACTAACTACAAAGTCACGGTGAGACACAAAATCTTCCGTCACCACTCCCCCTTCCACCCCCCCCCCCCCCCCACACACACACATCAAATCGTATAATGTTCTGACTTTGTACATGAGGGGAGCAAATAAATACAAGAAAACCACAATTATTTATATCGGAGCTCGCAGAGCGTAGCCCCATAATTATACAAAGTAGTAGGAACCCATCGAGCCGAAAAAGTTTGGATGTACGACTGTACGACCGTACAAGGTGCTACTTTTAACATGCGTGGTCAACTGTACCGGGGGCACGCCAGCGCCAAGGCTTTGATCAGTAGTCCAGTGGTCAGTGCACTGAGTTCTGAATTGGACGACCCGGGTTCTAGTCTTGGCCAGGGCAAGGCGTTGTGCCCTTGAGGCGTGCGGGAAAAAAAATGCGAGCTCCGCTTTTAGGCTTGGCTAAATCTATATATTATCCTCTCCTCTAGACGGCAGGTTCATCGTGTCCTTGTACCCAGTGCTCTAATAATTGTTGCAGAGATCAGCCATGTCTTAATGGGGCAACATGCCTGGAAAACTGTGAGGCGACCGGGAAAAGATTTGTCTGCAACTGTGATCCAAAGTTCACAGGCCAGTTGTGTCAAACCGTTGGTTAGTTATCTCAGATTTTATATGTAGACTGTAAATTATATCACAGAAGTGAATTGACCAGTAAATATATTAATTATTGCTTTTCTGTGAATGATTGTTCTTAAAATTAAGCTTTTCACTCCTTTATTACTTTGAATGGGTGACTGAGACCTTGGGGTCTATTCACAGAGGGTTTAAACTCTCTATAAGAGGATACTATTATAAGCTTTGAAAGGCAGTTAAGACTCCGCTCTGCATTAGTGGGTTGAGATCTTAGCTAAAACCCGACAAGATGGGCTGATATCGCTGCCAGAGAACAAAAATATCACAAATAACACTAAAAAAAAGGTTAGAGTTTATTTGTAAAACGCAGACTAGTGATGTGGCATACATACGCTACAACATATCACGAGAAGCCAACCTAAAAAAGTGAATGCTATTCGATGCCTTATTCCAAACGTAAGTCTCATTCCATGCGACTGTAGCCAAGAAACAGCCTCTTCACTGATGAATTCGCTGCTATAATTCATTATTGTGTCCGACGCACGTGGTCTAGGTTTGACTAAGGCGATCACAGACGGCCCACGCTCACGTCTCGAGAAAAAGCCAACGATTAATTCTTTGTGTGACTCGGTGTTCAGTTATGAGAGGAACCGTTGAAAATTTAAACACGTTATAAGGAATAGTATGGGGAACGAAATATGGTCGAAAAAAGAAAATTATTTTTATATTCGTTTTTTTTTCAAAAATTGCACCTCTTACGCATCTTTCGTGCTCTCCAAACTTCCCGCGTGCTTCATACCTCGATGAACGCACGCTGACGTATGAACTAATTGTCAATTAATCATTGTCGCTTTATTATGACAAAAAGAGGACTTCCCCTACACGAAGTCTTCTTCCATGGAAATAACAAATACACAGAGACAATTTAGCGGTGCCACTGGATTGTTGTACATGATTTTTAATAAATGCTATTGAGACCTGCAATGAGGAAACAATATCCATTGCAGAAAAAGGGAGCATTGGGTTTAGAAATATGACATTATTGAAAGACGTTGGTCACCATCCCTTGATTTTTAAATGTGACTGATTTAAAGCAATAATAATGGGTTAGTTTGGTTGTGTCTTGAGTAAATGTGTGTATTCTTTTCCAGTTGAAAGTTGCCTCGTTGCCCTCGGTATGGAAAATAAACGAATCAGAGAAGGGCAAATCAGTGCCTCTTCAGAATACAGTGCTTCACATATTGCTTCTTTTGGGAGACTACGGTTCCCAGGAACATGGATACCTCAGTTCGAGGACATCAATCAATGGCTTCAGATCGATCTGATGACTAATCTGTATGTTAGCGTGACACGTGTAGCAACACAGGGAAGATATGACCGGGACGAGTGGGTGATTAAATATCATCTGCTGTACAGCAGTGATACCGTTAACTTTCAGTACTACAGAGACCGAGGAAAAAGTGAAGACAAGGTACTGGAACAAACTTAATGTTGATTATTTCCATGAGTCGTAATTGAAATTGGCGTTCAAATCAGTTGATAGTGTGGAATGGTGAATAAATCTATCCACTAAGTAAGGTGGATCTCACTGAAGGTTTTGCTAGCACTTATCAGCTGGATAGGGATTCATCTGTTGGATAGCGTTTTTGTCCTTTGAACAGCTGGGCCCTGTGTAATTATGCAAAGATTAGGAGAGAGTGAAAGGAAACAGAAAGCTTCTCTGAGATTTCCAAAATGTTTAATTTTTTTTCTTTTTGCCGGGGAGTACAAGGGAATTCGAGCCATGTTCAAGGGAAAGAGGGTGACTCACCCATATCATAGCAGTCCAACCACCCTGTGCTCGTTCAAGAGCTGAAGACCATCATACCTCTTTACCTGGTCCATTGATTGAGAAATAATACCGTGTTCTCGGAAAGCACGCGGGCTTACTCGCCTGATTAGGTGATTTTTACGCGCAGCAGAGGATGCGCCGTGCAATACTGAGGAATCACTTGAACCCAAGCATTTTATCTCCACACTTGCGAAGATTTTCCCATAATAGCGAATGGTGTCTCTTATGTTTCTTTTACCTGTGGCGTGCTTACGTGAAGAATGAACAGAACACGTGTGAGCAAAAATGTCTTTTACTAGATCAAGGTCCTTCTAAGAATATGGCAACGGAATTGACAGAAATAAAAATATCTTGAAAAGAAATAACCTTGGAATAAAGCCTGTATGGGGAATCCATTATCTCAGATTTATGTTGTCTTGGTTTAGGGAATTGGGCCGTTAATAACAGTTTTATCCTCCCAATGTGTATAGGTTTTTTCTGGAAACTCCGATCGACACAGCGAAGTGCAACATGACTTGAACCCAGTCATTAAGCAACGTTACATCCGTTTTCGACCACTGACTTGGGAGGGAAGGATTGCAATGAGGGTAGAGCTCTATGGCTGCCGTGGTAAATATATCTTTTTTTAATCATATCCACAGCGAAAAAATATTGCCTTGCCTTGTAAAGCGCTGGGAGTTCCAGTGCATGAGTTCAAGTAACAATCCATCCTCGTCAACTTGAAGTAAAAAGCCTACTCCGTGATAGAACGGTTCCGGAATCGAGAAAGGAGGTCATTCCCTGAGAAGATCTCTTCTCTATCCGAATGAATGTGTTACTTTGCAAATATAGCAAGTCATAAATGAGCACTGAAGTTGTATCAAAGCATGCAATTCCCCTTTCTTCATGAACATCAAAGGTTTCTCGACAGTTCAATTGTGTTTACATACTCTCATTTACGAAAACCATCGACCAATAAAAGCGCGAGTAGAATCACTATTACTTTCAAAAATCAATCTCGGAATCTGACTTACTTCCATTTTCTTGACCATTCAGACTGTTTTGAAGCCCTTGGTATCGAAAGTAATGCAATTTCTGACGTTCAGATAACTGGTTCTACAGAAGTTAATAGTAATAACGCCCCTCCACTCGGCAGACTACATCTGCTACCTGCAGTACAGGGATTAAGTGGAGCTTGGGTCGCTGCCGATGGTGATACTAGCCCTTGGTTACAGATTGATCTCATTAAACAGAACAATAAAGTTACCGGTATAGCAACTCAAGGAAGGCATGACGTGTCTCACTGGGTTACAAAGTATTCTCTACTTTACAGTAACGATTCACTTGCCTGGCTCTACTACAAAGAACAAGGAGTGAAAAAGGTCGGCCAGATTCGTCTGCTTATACGGACCTTAAGAAAGAAAGTTAATTAACAGCCATTCGTGGATGGCGTAGTAAATATTGTTAAATTTTCCCTGTGCCGAAGATGAGGGAATTATTCAACAACATCCACTGCATGAGCATGAGGCAAAAAATTGTCTAGGAAAATTTAAATTGATTTCATTTTTAGCTTCCACTTGCCATGCATCAAAAAACAGATACACGGAGTTAGTGCTTAGATCACATAATCAATCTATACACTACACATGACATAAGCGAAAAAGTGAATAAAACGACATAAAGAAGTCATGTTGTGACTGTAAACGTGCGTTCGTAAAAAAAGAAAGGTTGAATAAATGCAAAGCGCGATTTCAAGGATGTACGATAACATCATAGTGAAGAGCATGTACGTCATTATATTTAAAGCCATGCTTTAGGCTGTGAAAAAACTATCACCGACTAAAATTAGACAACAAAATGTTAGTAAAAGATGATAAATAATATAAAAGAAGTACTTGTACAACAAGAAGGAAAAAAAAATATGTCTACGGATGAGGAAAGTTATAATGGAAAGCAAATGCTACACTTTGAAATTTTAGGGTGAGTTTTTATCGATAAACAAAATGCGACTGACATCCTGAATAGAAAAAGTAGAAAACTCGGCCAGAATTAAATAAATTCAGGCAAGAATTAGTTTACGTAATTTTAGAGAAAAAGGAGGATTCCATCGGCAATTAAATTCACCTCATTTGTTTTTCCCATTTTGCTCTTTCAGGATTTTACAGGTAACACAGATCAGCTTACAGTGGTACCACATGACTTAAACCCTCCAATCGTCACGCGAGTGATTCGTTTTCAAGTTCTAACTTGGCACAGCTGGTGTGCTATGAGAGTGGAACTGTATGGTTGCCATGGTAATGGTTTCTTATTTACATTCATCTTGTACTTCTTCAGAATTCTTAGTTTATGTTTTTGTTTCAGTTGAAAGTTACTTTTGATGTTGTGTTATTGCCAATAATGCTTTTACCATAACATTTTTTTCCTTCGACCAGTGACTTGGGCAGGTTGTAAGGCAAAAGCAGAGAACCTATACGGCTGTCTAAGTAAGTGGAAAACGATGACCATTTTTCAGAAACCTATCGCCATTTTGTACTGACATTTTCCATAACTGTATCGGCCGATCTACCTCTATATATGACCGTGTAGAGATTTGAGTTTCAGCGAAAGAAACGAGGCGGGAAAAAATACTCGCACAAAAATTATCAAACATTAGTGTCAAGAATTAAATTAAGACTTTATTTAATCATTTCCTTTTCTCGGAAAAAATCCATCTAACTTGCTTAAAAATAAGGATTATTACAAAGGCTTAACGCACCCAGCAATAAAAGGCCAAGGTAGACTTATTTGGTTCTTTAAATTTATTCTGTACAACATAAAATAAAATGCAAATAATCAGTTCAACAGTAACTTCAAATGCAATTTACTTCATCGTCTGCGGGATAGGACAGCGAAATAGCTTTGGGAAGATATCGGCTATTTGACACGTCATCCCGCATACTATGGCAGAGGTGCAAGTAGGAAAAACTAAGGAAATTGTTACTGTTTTCTTTTATTCAGAATTTTCTTTAGCCCCCAAATTACAAATTCCATAAGATGTGTAACACTCTCTTTTAATGGTCAGTACGGACTGTTTTGGAACTACTTTTGGGATCAAGGAGGACTTTTTTATTATTATTATTATTACCCCAACTACACTAGTAAAACATATTTAGTTACTCTGGGATTAACTGAATCAATTTCAATGTATCAAATTTGAAGTCGACAAACATCGATTTAAGAAGCTCCTATGGTGAAAAAAAAGTTATAAACTGCATCTAACAAAACAGCCTTAAAACATGTTTTAAGCTTTGGTGTTAATGAGGCATATGGTTGTATTAATTGCCAGTTTGGAGAAGGGTTTATTGAAAGTATTTATGTTCACTGAGAGGTAATAATCATTTCGCATCATATAGATTGCATGGAAGCCCTTGGCATGGAGAGCTATGCAATTACTGATTCGCAAATCGGTGCTTCTTCAGAGTACAATGGCATTTACCCTGCAGTTCGAGGCAGACTTCATCTCATGACCGTGCCAGGGTGGAGAGGTGACGCTTGGGTGGCTCATCCGGGAGATAGCACCCCATGGTTACAGATCGATCTGATTAAGCAGCGTATTAAAACTGTCAGGGTAGCTACACAAGGAAGACACGACTCACCCCAATGGGTGACAAAGTATTCCTTGTCGTACAGTAACGATACAAGTAATTTTTTGTTCTACAAAGAGCAAGGGCAAGGTGCAAACAAGGTGAGTGTCACCTAAATTGACCGTTTTTACGACATAAGCTGCAGTCTCTCGGTGCCTAAATTCTCTCAGTTTCTCATACCAGTACTGACTTATCCTGGTTTTGTTTGATTCATTTTTACCAAATTCTTATGCTTTGATGACCCAAACTTAAAAGGATACTCAAAATAGTTCCCTTTGCAACTTTTTTCCCTCAAAAACTTTAACTTCTCTGTCAAAGTATTGTATAGCATCAGATCAGTTTGCCTAGCTTTATAGCATAACAGGATTCCTTTTTTTTTATATGATCGCATGTCAGTTCGAGTCACCGGGAACATAAAGACATGTTGGATTATCCATTACTTAATTAGGAATTCAGTGGGAACACAGACCGGCGCACTGTTGTTTCACATGACTTGAGCCCAACAATCACTGCACGTTACATCCGATTTCTGGTGCTCGCTTGGAATGCCTGGCCATCAATGAGAGTGGAGCTGTACGGTTGCCATGGTAATGGAAAAACACTTTAGTGCGAAATCTTGTGTCAACACTAAATCATTTTCAAAATCATTCTCTGAAACTGATTATATACAACTTCGCAGTTGTACCTTGCGTTGAACACATCAAATTTGAGTCTTCCTCACAAAACAGAGGACTACGGCATGTTTTCCCAACCTGACATCTGTTGAGTTTGTTTTCAACAAACATAAGACGTAGGATAGTTAAAAGCATGTAATCTGGGGCTAGTGTTGATGGTTGTTCAAATTTGACAGAAATAGGGTCATGACCAAGCAAAAATATGTTCGACCAATCAGCATCGCCGACGCTTACTAAATAATTATTTCGAGCCCTGTATCAGGAGAAGCTTCACGTTAATCACTTTTAGGAGTTGAAAGGTTTGTAGAATAGCAACAGTAACCCTCTATTTTTGGCTTTGATTAATTATGCACTCGACTAGATTGTCGTCGCGCTCTTGGAATGAAAAGTGGTGAAATTGCTAACGCACAAATTAATGCCTCCTCGGAACTCAATCGTATTCACGCCGCCATTCTGGGAAGACTAGAGTCCAGGGTAGTTGGAGACAAGAGAGGTTCTTGGGTAGCCCCCCACGAAGACCTTAGCCCTTGGCTACAGATTGATCTGCTGAGGCAGGACACTAAGATAACACTGATAGCTACACAAGGAAGATATGACACCGCTCAATGAGTCACAAAGTACTCGCTGCTGTACAGCAATGACACAAGTGACTTTATATACTACAAGGAACAGGGGCAACAAAATGCAAATAAGGTAGGTTGGTCCGACGGAGAAACAACTGAGAATTTTGTAAAATATATAATGACGAATGCGTCCAAATACGCTGGGACGTCTCTTTTACTCAATCTTTTCATGTGACCTGCACTGACAGCCCCGCGCATGGTATTTCTGAACAGCATCATTAAACAATCCCGTATTTGAGCCGTACAGCTGGTTTAAGTAAGACCTACCGATAGATACGAGTTAAAGTATAAGTAAAGAAGAGAGACAAGTAAGGGATGTCATACGATGATGAAATGATAATCGCCTGTCGCACAGGGCCGGACGTCGTGAAATCGAACCACACATTTTTATTTCTATGGCCCTCAGGCTCCCCTACTCAGTCAATGAGTACAGTGCTCTTCAAAGTGTACCAATTGTCCGTTCTAAGACAAAAAGTTTATTTCTATCGCAATTTAGCAACTACAAAATTAATGAGATAAACTTATTTTGAACGATTTCTTCATCTGTAATGTGTCGATAGTAATTGCACTATACGAGTTATTTTCTGCAAGAACTAAAATCAATATGTATCGAAATGTAAGAACGTTTTTATGCTGCAAGTAACGTATTACTTTGTCAATAAATACGAAGTGAATACAAAATTGTCTTTATATGACAATACAAATTATTTTCTGCAAGAACTAAAATCGGTATGTAACAAAATATAAGAACGTTATATGATGCACGTAACCAATTGCGTTCTCAATAGTTACGAAGTGAATGTAAAATTGTTTTTATCTGATAAACATAAGATTCGGTTAGGATCAGGATAAGCATGACAGCAGTCTCTCTTTTTTTTATTTCAACCATGTAGGAATTTGCAGGAAACACCGACAGTCACACGGTTGTATCACATTTCCTTGACCCACCTGTCACGGCGCGTTATGTTCGTTTTCAAGCTCTCGCGTGGTACCGATGGGCAGCAATGAGGGTGGAGGTGTATGGTTGTCATGGTAATGTCATAAATTCCGCCAAACTCTATTTAATTTAATCACAAGAGAAGAAATTGTCCAACTGGGGACATAGTTGATAGGAAATCCATTTAACAATCAGAATATGAGCTCGACATTTCTACTGCACAATAGACGTTCTTGCTGAATGGAGGGTTGTACCAGAGGATGTTGCTTCGCTGCCTGTTTTTGCGTTTTGCAATCGTGGTGGGTTCGTAGTGGAGGGTGTATTGGTATCCGCCTTCGTCAAGTGACACTTGACGAAGGCGGAGGGTGACGAAGGTGACGAAGACGAAGGTGACGAAGGAGGAGGGTGTATTGGTATCCGCCTTCGTCAAGTGGCGGATACCAATACACCCTCCACTACGAACCCACCACGACTGCAAAACGCAAAAACAGGCAGCGAAGCAACATCCTCTGGTACAACCCTCCATTCAGCAAGAACGTCAGCACCAATATCGGACACAAATTCCTCAGCCTAATCGACAAACATTTCCCTAAGGATCACAGCCTCCGCAAAATATTCAACCGCAACACCATCAAAATCAGTTACAGCTGTATGAACAACACCAAACAGGTCATCGACAACCACAACAAGCGCATCTTACACTCGTCCCACTCACCTCACACGAAAGACAACAAAGACGGCACGGGAACCAACAAAACATGCAACTGCCGACAAAAGAACAATTGCCCGCTCAATGGTAACTGCCTTCAATCCTCAGTCGTTTATCAAGCCACCGTCACACGGAACGACAACAATACCTCTGAAACATACATTGGACTCACAGAAACCGACTTCAAAACAAGACACAGAAATCACACCGCATCATTCCGCCACGCCAAGCACAAAAACTCTACCGAACTTAGCAAACACATCTGGACACTCAAGAACGACAACATTGACTATTCTATCTCATGGCGCGTCTTATCATCTAACTCTCCCTACAACAGCTCCAGTAAAAGATGCAACCTCTGCCTAAAAGAAAAATTCCTGATAATTTACCGACCCGACCTCTCATCACTAAATAAGCGTAACGAACTCGTATCTTCATGCCGACACAGAAACAAAGCGTTGCTACGCAACAGCTGAACTTGAAAGTTTTTAAGTTTACCGCGTATTATACAAATTTTCTTAGTATATAAACGATAGTCACATGAATATTCTTTCATTGAACCCCTGAAGAGTGAAGCGATTCACCAAACAGGCTTGTCGGGAAATGTAGTTGCGTCCTTTTTTCCTCTCATAATATTTATATATATATATATATATATATATATATATATATATATGAACACACTCTTTAGCTACTCACTCTAATCGTTATCAAGAAAAATTAATAGGACATTGTTCCTCTCGACAATATTGATCACGAGACTGGCAGTCAATCAAATTGTAACATTTGTGGTAGAACTTTATAACTATTCACGGTATCTTCATCTGTTTTAAATGTGAGATCTATTCACTTTTATTTTTACCTCTATTTTTTTTTTGCAACATTTAAATATGATACAGAGCTGTCTAAGGTTTTTTTCAAGCGCTTGTTATGTTACATGAAAGGAGGGGGTAGAATTCGAAGTTCAGCTAGCACAGGGAGTTTCAAATTTAAACAATTTGGATATTTGGACAACTACATAACTGATTCCATTTAATTAACCAATGGAATGCCTGAAAGATCAATACCATCTCTGATCTACCCCAATGACGCTGTCTTTTTCCTCTACAGATAATTAAAGAAGAAGAGGATTTTAAAAAATATGAACCTCACTGAACTATTTCATTAATTTTGTGATAGTCCTGAATATCAAGCGTAGTGATGTGTAAACCGTGACGAAACTACCTCAACGACTCGCAGCTATTGCGATATATAGCGACCACAGGGTCACCACACCAGCATTTAACTTAACTACTCAAACATAAGTTCTTAACCACGAATATTGTACAGCCAGTAGTAATGAATAATTATTGGTATATTAATCGATGAAAGACATCGTAACTGTGTCACGAGACCTGATTTGGTCCAAAGACAGTCGGCCATGTCGAATTTCGATCTTGCATTGACTTGTCCAGAATTCAGGTCAGTGAAGACAAATCAATTCACGTGGTGCATCATTATCGCAGTTTTCTCGTTGGCCTTTTTTCAAGTTCTTAGTGTGTATTGAATGAGATTTCTAAAAACGCTTTTAGTATGTTACCCCTTCCGACATACTTTCCAAATAATAGGAGTTTCACAAGATCAAAGAGCTGTCTGCTGACCTTTCAGAATTTGTAGAAGACACATTTTACATCTGTACTAGAATAAAACTTTCAGGCTGAAAAAATTGTAATAACGGAAAAAGAAATTTTAACCTCTCGGAAGCGTAGAAAGAGATTACAAAGAACTGGCCACAAGTACTTCTGTCAGAATGAAAAGTTGACTAAACAGGCCAGTATTCTTTCGCATTATCGCAAGGATGAAAAAGTTTCCATACATACATCAAAAATGTTTTTGGAATACTCTTATTATCACATAATATCTCCATGAACAGCTCTAGCTTAGCTGCCAACACTTTCTGAACGTTTTTTGCATTGTTAGTAGTGTAAATTTGTATTATCATTTTTGACACTCCTGATAATAGGTGTTACATTGTGTGGCTTAACATTTTGTAAAAGCGACCATTTGTTTAGTGCGTTTTCCTGCCGCGAAATATATTCTACTAAGTTGTTAACAGACCTTGAATTTTCTCAAAGATAATTATCCGAGGTGCGAGAAAACTAAGGACCACAAAGGACTAAGCAAATGCGAACGCAAGGGGTTGTGGGACTGGAAGTGAAAAAAATCGCTCTCGCACGCTCTTCTCATAATTCCTCGATTTCTCAAAATTCCTCGCTTCCGTAATGTGTCAAAAAATCGATCAATAATCAGCAAAATAATGGGTCCTTGCAGATTCTAATCTTAACTTTGGTGGAAGAGGGTTCTTACACTGTCCCTTGTGTCATGGCGAAATTTTTTGTTTCGCTATGTTTTTAGGAATACAAACCCTGTAGATGTAATTGAAGGCAAAAAGAACACGTAGATTTATCTTTCAAGAGAAAAATGTTCCTCTCCGTACACATCGCCGGCTATCAAGTGTATTTTTGGCTCAATCACCGTTTGTATTGTTTGGCGATATGATGGAACTGGTTGGAGGTACGGTTTAACTTTTTAAGTCCCAGGACCAATTTGTAATTCTCTTCTTTGAGTGCCATTCATTTTATTGATTCCTCGATAAAAGAATCGTGTGCGACGCTAAGTTTTCACCCTCTAACTGACAAGCTTGTCTGTTGTCATAGCCTGCTTGAAGGATAAAGTATTTTGAAATCACAAGGAGAAGTAAGCGGTGACTGTCATTTCTGAGTGCTGAAAGATCAAGAAGCAATCATCTCTTCATACTTATTTGCTTAGGGTTAGGGCTAGGGTTAGAAACTCTTTACGGTGGACAATTTGCGTTATCAACCCAGTTGATAATACTAAACTACCCTTTTTTCAATTAATATGAAGATGGAACATTCATATACTGTAGTTTATTAAGTTACATAACTCCGATGTACTTTGTGTAACCCTGTTATGCTTCTCAGAGCGGCCAGTGTCCTGCAGAAGACTCTAACATCACATGATTAAATCTGTTCTTACTCCTGTAACAATGTTGTTAAGAAAACAATTGGATTCAGATGTTTTCGCTTTTCATGTGGTGAGAGCTAATTAGCGGTTAATGTTATTATGGTTATCTGGATGTAGACCTGTAAACCAATTCTTTATTCTTTATTCTTTTCTGGGTTTTTTTTCCCTGTACTTTTAGGTAAATATACCACATGAACAATTTGACTTGACTGGCATACAATAAAAATCAACTCTTCATCAATTAAAAACTTTTGGCGAGGCTTTTAACTGCCCCGATCAAAGTTTTGGATAATAGTGATATGACTGTTATAACCCACCGAGTAATTTTTGCGCGACTCTATGGGCTACTTAAGCCTCACGTGGTGCAAAATCACCCAACAGTTATCACGCAATTACCCTTATCTACTTCGATATTTGCCTATCGATTATTTCCGTCGAAAAGGAAACATAACCAATAAGAAAAAAGGCTGCTCAAGAGTTTCAATTCATTTTCGTTTCTTTACGTGGAAGAACACCGAACTCGTTTTGTAGATTCCAGGGAAAGTGACACTATAAAGTTGATTCATAATGCTGCTCCGGAAAGAACAAAAAAGTCAATAAATTTGCTGTTAACATGCGATACTGAGGGATTATTAATAAAACAATCCTCTCTCTGGTACGTCGACTAATATTTCCATGGCTGAGAGACTGTCCTCAAAATTCACAGCTTCGCCTCTGGGCCAAATATTCCTTGTAGGACAATATCTCAGCCGTAGCCATTATCGGCCCACATACCTTCCGCCTGAAGGGGTTTATTTACTAGGCACTGCAGTATGCTCAATTCGATCAAATTTGAATTAACTTAGAAAATTCTGATAGCTTTATGAGAGAACATTTGGTTCTAAGTTCTAAAAACAGGCTCAGCTAGGTGCATTAGAAATAAACCGGTCAAGAATAACCATATATAGAGAAGACTCGGAAGTCAAGCAGACTCCTTATAATATTGACATGATTCCGATGTAAAAATTTTCTCTATCCCGTCTCTGTAAAGTGAACCAACTTTTAACCCTACTGGAACCTCTTCTAATTAATCACACCTTAACCTCTGTATAAACATTTTCCATATTGCACATTTCCTTTAGCACTGACAATGATAACTTCTTTAACAACCACGAACTTCTTCAGTTGGCCATCGTTTCCTTTATCCTCGAGCACTTAATAAGGATGATTGATCCAGAGGTAATACTGTGACGATAAATTTCGTAGATAATCGAAGTCGATTTTTAAAGCACTTTAACACAGGTTTGGTATACTAAAGTACTGCAGTAGATTCTGAAAATATTTATTTCATTCTGGCAGCGTGAACCACTGAATAACAATAGCAATTTCGTCCTCACGTCCTAAAAAAAATGGCACAAAGTGTCCTTATGTTTAGAAATTAGTCACTGGGTCGAAGTAAATCTAATAATGGATGACAACAGATGCTCGGGTAGGGGGATTACTACATGGAAACATAGACTACTATGGGCGGCCGTCACCACCAAAAATACAAGGATGTCAAATAGATCAGCAAATACAAAGATGGTGTAAGGATCAGCTGCAGGATAGCATAGCTAATAAAGGAATGGCATGGCCAAATTATAGACAGTCTAGTTTTCCTTCGTGAAACAGAACACCCTAAACATGAATAGTTTAGCCAAATGAGAAACGGTCTAGTAGCCCATGTTGAGTTGGAACATGAGATTGTGAAATGGACTAGCTCAATTACGAATAGCTTAGCACTCATTTGCGATACAGTACTCAAACGGTGTAGCGTTGAGTTTAACGGCTCAGGGTATCGTCGAGTAGCACAGCGTACGCACAAACGGTGTAGCGTTGCGTCAAATGGCTCAGCTTAATGTAGAATGGTACAGCGTACACACATATGGTGTAGCGCTGCGGGAAATGGCTCAGCGTAATGTCGAATGGTACAGCGTACATAAAAACAGTGTAGCGTTGTGTGAAATGGCTCAGCGTAATGTCGAATGGTACAGCGTACATGCAAACAGTGTAGCGTTGCGTGAAATGGTTTAGCGTAATGTCGAATGGTACAGCGTACATACAAACAGAGTAGCGTTGCGTGAAGTAGCTTAGCATAATGTCGAATGGTACAGCGTACACACAAATGGTGTAGCGTTGCGTGAAATGGCTCAGCGTAATGTAGAATGGTACAGCGTAGACACAAATAGTGTAGCGTTCGGTCGAATAGCTTTGCAAAACATCAGACGCTCTATCTAAACATTAAATTACTTAGTATTACTTGAAATATTTCGATGTTGTGGCGAATCGTCGTGGCGTGACGTGAAGGCTATGCCATTCCTTTATTAGCTATGCTATCCTGCAGCTGATCCTTAAGCCATCTTTGTATTTGCTGATCTATACGACATCCTTGTATTTTTGGTGGTGACGGCCGCCAAGGCATCTCGCCGAAACCACCAAAAATACAAACCGCAAATGGAACAGCGATCTGCTGGGGGTATGACGTCATCGAATGTGAAGACTGACACGAAATCATTACATGGCGTAGTATAGTCTTCACTTCGCTTTGCCGTAAAGCAGAGCCAATTTGGTACGTTTTTCCTCTTTTTTAACTACTGATATTGCACTTATTCGTTGTCGTTCATGAAAGCGTCAATTAAAATAGCAACGAGACTGAATTCTACCACGATTTGCCGGCCTCCCGGTTTACCACAGTTTGCACGCGTTGGTGGGCCTGAACATGTTTATAGTATTAAGTAGTGTTATGACGTGCATTAAATGTCAATTGTCGAGCTCTCTTTTCTTTCTCCGACTCACGCTTACTTTTCAATGAGAGTCCAACTTCAACGGCTCTTTGAACATTGGAGGAGTACGTGAGAAGTTAAATATTGTGTGTGCCCTGGACGCCATGGTAAGAAAACTGCTGTCCTTGATCTGTTTTGACATTTTTCGATCAAAGTGATATCGGAATGCTTTAATTGATGTGCCGGACGATAAGAGTAAGCTAAGAGAAGACATATTTATTATTTTAAAGAGGTGTACATTATATTGCTTTGTTTATTAATTTTTTCCTGGGTGCAGTGATAGTAAAAGTAAGTTCCATTTTTATTTTATCGATCAAACGTAGATTACATGTCTGGACCGGAAACAGTTAAAGGGTTTTTTCGCGTTCCAAAATAGTTTTTGCCAGAGTAATATTTTTTCTGAGTTGGTTTTGCGCGCATACATACTTATCTTCCCTGTGCTCTTTCCCATTCCGTAGTCATCACGTATTAAGGAAGGCTAGTGCGGATACCGTAATGCACGTAGTTGTACGTAATTGTCCAACTCTAGGTCGAGTTTTACCGTTCGATCTGTTACAGTCGCAACTTGCTGAATAAAAACTATTGCATAATTCAGACAATTGACAGGACGTCTTGCTGTTTCGTCGTTTGTTTCGGTAGACGTATTTATTTACATTTTTATTTATTTTTACATTTCTGTACCTCAACTATTAATTTTTGTGATTATTATTACTATTATTATTATTATTATTATTATTATTATTTTTATTATTATTATTGCTACAGACTGAGTTCAGTACACACCAAATATATTGACTAGAGTTGCGTGACCATGGCGTCCAGGGCACACACAAAATCCAACTTCTCACGTACTCCTGCAATGTTCAAAGAACCGTTGAAGTTAAACTCCCTTTGAAAAGAAAGCGCAAGTCAGAAAAGAAAAGAAATGAGAGCTCGGCAATAGACATTTAATGCACATTTTAATAATAGTTCAGTTTAATAGTTAAATTAATAGTTGAGGTACAGAAATGTAAAGTTGGACAATTACGTACAACTACGTGCATTACGGTGCATTACTTTTACTATCACTGCACCCAGGAAAAAATTAATAAACAAAGCAATATAATGTACACCTTTTTAAAATAATAAATATGTCTTCTCTTAGCTTACTCTTATCGTCCGGCACATCAATTAAAGCATTCCGATATCACTTTGATCGAAAAATGTCAAAACAGATCAAGGACAGCAGTTTTCTTACTATGGCGTCCAGGGCACACACAATATTTAACTTCTCACGTACTCCTCCAATGTTCAAAGAGCCGTTGAAGTTGGACTCTCATTGAAAAGTAAGCGTGAGTCGGAGAAAGAAAAGAGAGCTCGACAATTGACATTTAATGCACGTCATAACACTACTTAATACTATAAACATGTTCAGGCCCACCAACGCGTGCAAACTGTGGTAAACCGGGAGGCCGGCAAATCGTGGTAGAATTCAGTCTCGTTGCTATTTTAATTGACGCTTTCATGAACGACAACGAATAAGTGCAATATCAGTAGTGAAAAAAGAGGAGAAACGTACCAAATTGGCTCTGCTTTACGGCAAAGCGAAGTGAAGACTATACTACGCCATGTAATGATTTCGTGTCAGTCTTCACATTCGATGACGTCATACCCCCAGCAGATCGCTGTTCCATTTGCGGTTTGTATTTTTGGTGGTTTCGGCGAGATGCCTTGAGGGCGTCACCACCAAAAATACAAGGATGTCGTATAGATCAGCAAATACAAAGATGGCTTAAGGATCAGCTGCAGGATAGCATAGCTAATAAAGGAATGGCATGGCCTTCACGTCACGCCACGACGATTCGCCACAACATCGAAATATTTCAAGTAATACTAAGTAATTTAATGTTCAGATAGAGCGTCTGATGTTTTGCAAAGCTATTCGACCGAACGCTACACTATTTGTGTCTACGCTGTACCATTCTACATTACGCTGAGCCATTTCACGCAACGCTACACCATTTGGGTGTACGCTGTGCCATTCGACATTATGCTAAGCCACTTCACGCAACGCTACACTGTTTGTATGTACGCTGTACCATTCGACATTACTCTAAGCCATTTCACGCAACGCTACACTGTTTGTATGTACGCTGTACCATTCGACATTACGCTGAGCCATTTCACACAACGCTACACTGTTTTTATGTACGCTGTACCATTCGACATTACGCTGAGCCATTTCCCGCAGCGCTACACCATATGTGTGTACGCTGTACCATTCTAAATTACGCTGAGCCATTTGACGCAACGCTACACCGTTTGTGCGTACGCTGTGCTACTCGACGTTACCCTGAGCCGTTTAACTCAACGCTACACCGTTTGAGTACTGTATCGCAAATGAGTGCTAAGCTATTCGTAATTAAGCTAGTCCATTTCACAATCTCATGATCCAACTCAACATGGGCTACTAAACCGTTTCTCATTTGGCTAAACTATTCATGTTTAGGGTGTTCTGTTTCACGAAGGAAAACTAGACTGTCTATAATTTGGCCATGCCATTCCTTTATTAGCTATGCTATCCTGCAGCTGATCCTTACACCATCTTTGTATTTGCTGATCTATTTGACATCCTTGTATTTTTGGTGGTGACGGCCGCCCATAGACTAGTATTTACAAAACTAGTATAATAATACAGTATCCAGTCATCGAAAACTCTCTCTTAAGCGACCATTGCACGAAATTTTCTCGATTTCTAAATTCTAGAGGTAAGAAATTTTAAAGTCTCTTTCTTTGTGTGTCCAACAGCGACCATACACAAGGTTGTACGAATCTCTTGTATCGCTGAGGTTTCACGGAGATCCGTTTTACAGAATGATGGAAATTGATTCGAAAAAGAACTTTCAAGTGAGAGCGCAAAATCCATGCATGAATTAAAAAAGTAGCGTACTGAACTACAATTACTAATTCAGAAGACTCTTTTGTAAAGTGAGATAAGAAATATTAGAATTAATAGATCCGAGCGGTTTGATTTTTTGCATTAATTTTTTGCTTATGCGACTTCTTGTTCGTGCACAGGGTAGGTTACCATAGGATAGAATTGAATGTGTACACTCAATTGCAGAAGCGTTGGTTCCTAAATTGTATGATCCATGAGCGATGTGACCCAAGAGCGTTATGGGAAATGTTTGCACAGTTACGTAATCAGTGCTTTCCTTTTTCTATTATTTATGAAAAATCTTTTTTTTCTTATGAAAATTCTTTCCTTTCAGGAAAGCTTGGTTGGCTTCCATCGTTTAGCACGTGCAACTTTTTGTGGTTAACGCGTACATGAGTACCCATCAAGCCATTTGTCCTCGTCGTTCATTGCAAACGATTTTCACGTTTCAATGACTTTGCAATCGGGTGTGTGCAGTTATTACATGTATGTAATGCAAGTCACCCTTGTCTGTACGTTAAGTTAGAAATGTCAAACGCCAACTGTTAGCAAATGCTGCATTTTAATGATTTTGGCAATAACACCCTACTATCAGTAGTTTGAACAGACCAGATTTTCCCAATACTTAATTTTTTTTCTCTGTATTTCAAGGAATACCCATAAAATTATGTTAACTATATATGTCCCAAAAATTATACTTGTCAAACTAATTATAATATCAGGTTAACCAATAAATAAAATTTGCTTCCAGATTTCTTCAGTGGGGAATTTTTTTTGACTTAGTTTAGACTTGAGTATTCCCTTGTTTCCCCAAAAACCAATCTACCCATGATTCCTCTGAGGCATTCTGTACCCAGTCCTCGGATTCATCATGTAATCTGGCTCATGGAGATTTAATGATTGTTCTTCCCTTCTTGATGGGACTAAAACCACAAATAATCTCAATTTGCTTCTTAGCCTGGCAAACCCAAACCACAATTGCAGGAAAAGTATTACATGTCTCACTTTCATAAATAATGATGGGGTAATATCTTAAATCTTGATTTAAAATATGGTAAATATCATTTTATCTCGTGAAATATAAAACAAAGTTTCTTTAAGTAAACTGTTGGGGTTAGACACCATGAGCCTAAAATAATTCTTAGAACATAACACAGTGTCATTAGTTATCTATTGACAAGTAATAATTTCATATCTACTCGTAAGTTATCCACTGACAAGTAATAATTTTCTCACATCGAAGTAAATTGCGTTCTGCAAATGTGTCCAAGACAACTGTACATATCTTATAAGAACCTTTGATGTGTAGCAACGCTGAGTGTTTTGAACGAGTGTGTCGTATTTTGAGGAGCCGGCCTATCTAATACGTAATTTATCATCCAAATGCTTTATTTTGTGCGCATTTCTTATAAGGCGTATAAAAGCGAAGCAGATAAAGAAGCGTAACTCGCACAGCCGACTGGTAGAACAGGTGTTTTTACAGTCCAAAATAACCAACTGTCCAATATCGGGTGATTTTGCTCTCGACCCGCGCGTTACTTGTGCTCTGCTTAATGTAGTTGAACGATAAGATTTATTTAGTTCCTGCGTAATTTTCAACCTGACATATAAAAGTATACTCTATCGTCAGAGATTAAAGCAATTCCGTGATGCAGATGTAAAAGACAATAAAATATGATAAGTCATTAAAAATTGGATCAATTAATTAGGAAATTCAAGAGGTTTCATTGGCTTCCCCATCATGGGTTATGAGCCATTATACCATGTGCGCATATGAAGACGAGTTAAACCCAAAGTGTTTTTGTACATAATAACATTCCGTTTGTTCTTACAAAATGAATTTGGGAAGATTTATCTATATTTTGGGGCATTTTAATTACCACCGCTTGTGGGATATGAGATGAAAACAGCCAAATTATCCCTGCGGGCCTTGGCCTATCATCTCATATTCAACAAACGCCCACGGAATAGTTGCTCATTAACCGGTGATTTTTTACCTTCATACATGACAATATTTGCTTTAAAATTAATGATGTGGTTGTGCATGGAATTTTTTTCTTTCACTCTTAGGTGGCTATTTAAATACGGAAACTATTTACAGGTTGAAATTATTTAAGATGTTGGAAGTGACATCTAAAATCACTTAATGAACCATTTTCACCCAAAAATAATATGTTGGAGCAAAGTCCCTCGTAATTTAATCAAGTTCTAGCATAGGCAGACCACACTGTGTTTGTGGTTAATAATTGTTGACATGAGACGAACAAAATCTATGAGGGTTACAAATAAAGCTCTGAAAATTGCATAGCTAAATTGCATCTCCGCCTGAATATCTCAATAAAGTTAAATGAAATGTTGATCGACACATTTGTGATATTTTTTAGCCTTTATCAGACGTTTGAAGCGTCTTTTTACAATTATTGACCTCAAACCCATAGTGCGATCTGCCTGTGATTCTAGGTCTCAAAATTCAGGCCAACAAAAAGGGAACTATAAATTATGATTACATATGAAGCAAATTGTAATAATTATCATCAATTTGTTTCAAAATAAATATATCATCGAATCGGCGCTAGTGTACTATCTCTTACGCGTATCCATAACACATAATTTTGTGACCAGTCACTATTGTTCCCAATTAGCGACGCCACGAATTTCAACACCAGAACAGCTTTGCAATGGCTTTGATGCAGAAGCTGAACTTCACGCGTACCAAACTATATGTCCTATACTTTATTACACTGAAGCCTTGTATAAGACGTGTAAGATGTGTGTCAAATTGAGAGAAAAGTTGCAGCACTGTTTCTAGCCATTAAGCAGTGGCAGTCTGCTTTTTTGCATCACTGCTGGCTGTTGCACCTTGAGTCGAGGGAGGATCTTTTTCTCTGAATGTGATGTATGAATAGATCACACTTCCAAAAACACTGCGTGGAGAGTAGCAGACATTTGTTTTAAGTATATGCTCATGGAAATGCAGATTAAAAGTAATTAAATCATCTCTACCATATAGATGAATGTTGGTCGGTAAAAGAAGACAATCAATTATGTCTTCATGTTTTGTTGTGTTGCTTTTGTTGTTGTTGTGGTTGTTGTTGTTGTTGTTGTTATTGCTTGTTCCAAACCTATGGGTTAAGTTATCTTTTTTATTATTTTGTTCTATTTTCCTGTATTTTTTTGTTTTTGTTTGTTTGTTTTTTTGATAACCCACAGTGTACTTCTCCTCTCTTTAACAAGGATAGTAATAAACTTGGAGAGTGTGCGTTCCCACAAAAGAATACTTTACTGAAAGCTAATTTTCAACTAATCATATCTATCTTTATTGAGTCACTTACAGCATTGAGATCAGCTAGAACATTTTCTGCATGACAATTCTGTCAGTTAATCAATTGACAGAAATGAAGCAAGCAATTTGCATTGTTGGTGTTACTGTGATTTAGTGTCATACGTCTACATGAAAACTTGCTAAAACCATTTTATCACTGGTACATTTTTGCCCTCACCTTACATTGAGCCCCATAAAGTTTCGCACTGAAAAGACATAATCTCCTCCAAGGAACATACCCAAATAAGTCACTAAAATATTCTGGAAAGAACAAAAACAACACAGACATAATAATCACACTATGTAATCTTGGAACTCATAACACATCACGAGATGCTGAACAACATTTCCAGTTGCATTTCACACACACTCACACATGAATTACATGCAACCCTTAACCTCTACAGTACCAACAAGGAGAAATTGTTTGACAATCAAGGGCTTAAAAGGTGATTTTAGATATATGAAATTCATATATTTGCACTGCGGTGAAGAAATGAGATTAAGAGATCCTCACAGCTAAGAACACTACTGAAACGAGTAGTTGAAAATAGGACCTGAAAAAAATTCAGGCTTGTATGGGATTTGAACCCATGACCTCTGTGATACCAGTGCAGTGCTCTACCAACTGAGCTCACAAGCCAACTGGGAGCTGGTCAATGTGTTGGGTCCAAATAAACCATCCACGTGATGAAAGTTGAACTTGGATGTTTTATTTGGACCCAACACATTGACCAGCTCCCAGTTGGCTTGCTAGCTCAGTTGGCAGAGTGCTGCACTGGTATCGCAGAGTTCAGGGGTTCAAATCCCATACGGGCCTGAATTTTTTTCACGTCCTACGTTTAACTACTCGTTTCAGTACTGTTCTTAGCTGCAAGGATCTCTTAATTTTGAATCAAGAGCTTGTTTAGTCAGCAATCATTTCCTATATTCTCGTATCCTTAACGTTTGATTTGGGGGTGATACTGTAAGACATTCGATGTGTTATGCACCCCCACAGCTCTAAGGGTTAAAAGAGAATCAATTTAGTGTGTTTAAAACATCTATACTAGAAAATGTTTTATGGCAGTTTACCTTCAGACACCCAACAATTGTGGTAGTGAGGGCAGAATTTGCTTGAGTACACAGTACTATAGAGTACATCAAGATAAACCTAGATTTGGATCAAGAATAGTTCAAGAGATGATTTCATGATGTTTGTACACACTCAAGACATGTACACCTCAATTATTATCAATGATAACCAAGGTAATTAGGATGTGGGAAAAGAAATCTTTTTCACAAAAATCAAAAGACATGATTGGCAAGATGTTATTTAGTAATTAATGGGCAGATAAATAATTGTAATAGATGGAACTTTATTTTTCTGATCCAAATGGAAGTCCAAACGATTAACCATTTAAAGACAGTTCATTATTTTCATTTGGAAGAAAAAAAATAAATAGAAAAATAAAAAAAGGGAAAATTTTAATCTCGTAGAAAGACCTGACTCAAACTTATTGTCAGAGGAAAATTGCTGGCTGAAGTAAAGAGAGTTGCGATCACACAACATATCATTACACATAATAGTTTACTTACCCCATAATACAAGAGGAAGTGAAGTATAAAAGAAATATTGGATCTTTCCAGTTATCAAATTGTAAAACCTAAAAATACCAGGCAGATAAAATTAATCAGGTCATAATACTGTCTCTATCAATTATTTACTGATCATGCCAAGTAGTAGTTGCTGGCTCATAAGAGCCTCCAAAGTAAGTACAAAGACTATGTGAGTGGATTAAGTTTAGATAGACTTTTTTTCATTACCATATATTTATGATACAGAGTATAACACAAATTACCTACAGTGTTAGGATTAGTTAACAGATGATAGTTACATATAGAGTCTGTTTGACATCATTTATTTAGTAAACAGAAGTCTTATTAATTTGGTTTGTACAACAGTGATCTATTACTGCACAGACCCATGGCAACATAGAATATATTACTAAGCAGTGGCTCAGATGAATTAAATTTATGTTCTACTAAGGGTATCAAAGCAAACAGATCTCCTTGTGACTGAGTAATCATGTAATGGTTTATCTTACCTTATCAAATTCTCCAGTAAAGTAGGAAATAAGAAAAGCTGGAAACAGCATAAACATGGCATTGTAAAACAATAAACCATATTTTCCTAGTTCCTAGATGTACAAAAAAAGTTTCTTTCCATGAATGATACAGAAAAGCTGTTCAAATTGTAATTTATTGAAACTGACTTCAGTCATAAAACCGTCTAGCCCATGCTGTTCTCTGATGTACTGCTAAGCTGTAATTAGGTCAATTTTACAACTTTAATTTATAGTATCAAGTAACTCAAGGTCAAGATGTTTGGTACTGGCTTATGCAGACTTTTCTTTTACAGAGCATACATGTACAGTAAAAGTAAAAGCCAGAAGTGAAAACTTTTGCCTGAGTGGGAACTTGAACAACTTTGCTCAGAAGACCCCAGATTTTTGAGAACAAGAGCCTTCAGGCACCCAGTGATTCATACAAAAGAAATAATTGACATGCACAGCTTTTTTGCTATTTTTTAAATTTTTTCTTGGGGGGGAGGGGAGGGGGAGGGAATTATTCTTATGGACCAGGGCAAAGAGAAGGTCTGCAGCTTTAGGCATTCATTGCATCTCTCATGTTTGAACTCTGGTCAGGGTTAATGATCCATGAAACTGGGTAACACTATTAAATATACTTTCTGGGCTTCCACCATAGTGTAAATCAAAACTGGCCATAGAAAAAAGCTAATTGATAAAGAAAGAGTAGAATTCCTGAAAAACTCTCCGACCAAGACATTCTCCACACTTATAAATTGATAGTATCTACTACAATCATTCAAGAGCCAAGGTCTATAATTTACTTCATTGAGTTTAACAGCAATCAACACATGTACATCACTTGCCTTTGATTCTAACTTTTTCTTGACAAAAACACCTGGTGTATGAGAATTAGAAGTAATTTCACTGATACTAAATTTATCTACATATATGATCTTAAATTTCAACTAATAATAATTAAAAATATTAATACTAATAATAATAATAGGGATTTAGCAGTGGACATTTCATGAGGTGGCTCTTCATGTCCAAATATGTTTCCTTGCATAACTCAAATTTCGAAAGTTGGTTTTAGTGGAGGCAGGAAAACTTGAGGAGCCTGAGCAAAGCCTTCAGAGAAGGGACAACAAACAACAACAAACACAACCTACAAGTGCAGGAATGTAACCCAGGCCCTAGCAGTAGGTGGTGTGTGCCGTTCTTGTACATGTAGCTTGGGAAACTCCTCTAGCACATACAAAATATAGACTGTAACTGTACTCACCATTTGCCGCAGTGAGAACATCATTGATGAGTATATATATATAACCAGTGGCATCAAATGCAAGATCACCACTGAAACAAGAAAATATGTATTAAACATCAGGACTTTGTGATCTTTTCAAGTACAGATTGTCAAGTATTACATTACTTTCACATGCACTGTGGTCAACAGCCACATGTTGGCTTTCACCAACAGCTTCAGAAAGTAAATTTTTACGTGAAAATTGAACTGTCTTCCAATGTGTCAGTTACTTCTATGCATATAAATTATGCAATTCTATATAAATGAAACATGATGAGAAAAAATACAAAAACAAAACAAAACAAAACAAAAAAAGGAGAGGAACACTCAGTGTGTACATCAGCAATCTGAATACCCAAGTGTTATCTAAAACTTCCCCATAATCATCACAAAAACAACAGCAGACACAAATAAAACACATTCCAAATTGCTATCTCATGGCCACTAGCTTGTATCAGTTGAAAAAAACATATGAACATGTGTTAACCATTCTTCTCATGTATTGACGCATATAGGAAAAAGGTTGGTTACTGGTACATGTAACTGTGTGGAGTTCAATTTATCTTTTGTTATCATCTACAGGTACATATATGACGGAAGCATAGTCATGCTGTTACTAATATGAAAAGTCCAACATCTATCATACTTTAACCATTCTTTCCATCTAAATTTTCATTTTACGAATCATAATTTTAGCAACACAAATTTTTCATTGATTACCTTGCTGCCATAAGGGCACCGAAAATCATAAGGAACACTGTAGCCTGCACTTGAAAGGTTGCCTTTGACCTAAAAATCATTACAGTCAGTTTAGGTCATATGTAAAAGAACTTTTATTTAGTGTTCAGTATCTAGACTACATACATGTATCTAATATGACTTCAAGACCAGTGCACAATAGAGTTCATGCAGAAGAAAAATAAATGAAATCAGTTGCAGGTTCCATGGCAGTGTGCTGTGTTCTAAGGCGTGACACTTAACTTCTTACAGTGTTTCTCTCTCTGTCCCAGGCATGAATGGGTACCAGTCATTCTGTCAAAAAGGGCAGAATGGGAAAAGGAATATTCCTCACTACTTCATATCAAAGAAACTGGGGAAGGCTTCAGTCTGGCCCATAGGCAAGATCTCTTGTGCAACCATTTTTTTTTTTTTTATGTTCTTTCACTGTGAAGTGAGCCTGTATGTGTTACTCACCCTAACAGCCACACTTCTCCTATCATAGTAAACAAAATGGAAAACCTTCGCAGGACAGTAAACATGGGAAGGCTGAAAAACAAACAAAATATAGCATAGTTATAATCTAAATGATAAAATTCCAATTTTATTAAATTAACCTACATAGCAAGTTTAAGGAAAAGGAAAACAAAAGTATTAATTTAAATGATATTTTAACCCTTTCACAACCATACCATGATTTGAAAGCTAAAATTCCCTCAACTACATGCAATGGTTATATTACCTTTAATTTATTTTTTAGGGGAGTGGGGAGGGTAGTCCTTACAAATTGGTGTTGCTCAGATAGAATAAACCTTTAATTGATTGTTGTTGTTCTTTCTCCTCAACTGTTAGTAAGGACTGAGTTTTGATATATTCTAATAACATCTTCTGAGAAAATTCACTCCTTCCTTGATTTCCTCAGTTAAGTGGGCTGCTGACAACCATCAGCGCACATATAACACAAACTTTTAAAAACACTGGAACCACTTACTTGAGTCTCTTAGTGCTTCCTAATCCAAAAACAAGATTGCCAACATAAAATAATGGAAGTGGCCAAACCTGAAAATGTTGTGTAAATGGTAAAAAAAAAAAAAAAAAAAAAAAAAAAAGAAAAGAAAATGAATCCCCTATACATTGAAAACGACAATTTTAGACATTCTCGTATCTGATGTACAATAATTTAACTTCAAAATTATCCAGCTAAGGAAATACCATGTGCGTGAGGTCAGTATTGGTGTCATTCAATTTTGGAATTATTCCCAAACAAAGCAAAAGCAATGAATTCAAAATAATTCAAACTTCATGATTGAGACCAATTAACTCACCATTTACATTTTTTTTAATCCTAACAAAATAATTTTTTAAAGAAAATACACTGCCTACAGTACAGCTCAGAGGTACTTGGCCCAAAACACATGTAAAAAAGCATGCACATGCACGCAACTTTTCAAAACGCACTCAAAAAACTCATGCTAAAGAAATCTAGCTCATTAGTATTTCAGGCAGTCTATTGTTTTACCCTTTGTTTAACTTTGAATGGTGTTTTAGATTATTTTATAAGTTAAACAAAGGAAGTATTCTGCTTTCAGTGAGATAATGTGGTTTTGTCCTTAAGCGTAGATCACAAAAAACAAATTTTGAAATTAATTTATATCAAAATTTTTATTATAAGCTCAGTTATGCACGCATTTTGATTGGTTCTCACTTATGATCTATTGGAGGACAGACGTATAGATGACGTCATTAAAACTTTTTTTACTTCTTTATTATATAAAACAAATAGATTCCAAGTTGCCGTGTGTCTGTTCAGTAATAGATCACAGAGGATGTCAAAATGTGGTAAGAACATCAGTGACACACTCGGCTGTGCCTCGTGTGCCACTTTTTTGTTCCTACCACATTTTGACGTCATTTGTGATCTATTACTGAACAGATGCATGGCAACTTGGAATCTATTTGTTAATTCAATCACTATTTTGTGAATGTCAACAAGTAAGTTAATCCATTAGTTGGTCTCAATAAAAATTGACTGATGAGGTAAAAATATTCATTGAACATTATAACTACATACCTAAATGACTGTACAACTTACTTTTTGAAAAGTTGACAACGAATAATCTGGAAATGAAACAACACCACCAAACTTCAGGCAATAAAGGACTACAACTGTGGCAAACATCTATTGATGAAAAATAAAATTTATTTATAAGGTTAGTGAAATTTTACCCTGATTCTTTTTTTTTGATTCACAATATCAACATTAATGAAATTCCTAAGAAATAATGATGGTGGGTTCTTTTTTAAGTCTGACAGTAATACTAGGAAGTAAAAGGCTGAAAGGCCTTTCTGAATGCTTCCAATGGCAATTAAACTTGCTTGTAAGATTTACCAACTCAGTATTTGCAGTTCAGATGCTCAACCACTGATCTTAGAAGAGCTCAATGTGGTGGTCAGGCTATCAATGGTAAATTTAACCCTTCAACTCCAAAGAGTGAGAAACATCTACATGTAACTTCTCCTTACAACATCAGCCCCAAATCACACACAAAGGTCATGAGAGTACAGGTCATGATGATCACCAACTAAAGAAGCTTTCAACTGTTAAACTAATACTCCAGTTCTTAAAAAAATGTGTAGAGAACAGTATGGAGAATTTGCATGCTGATGTTAGGGCATAAAAGATCAAATCATGAATGGTTTGGTTCAATTTCATCACTCATTCATTTATTTGTTCTTGGTGGAGTTACAGGAAGGGGGAGGGAAGATTTTGACCCTTTCAATAACAAGATTTCATCAGTAATTCTTGTAAGTGACTGCCATACAATTCCTAGAATTTAGTTCGGAGAATTTGTTATTGGATCAACTAATAATCCCCTGATTGATATTTCTCTTTATTCTCATCACTTTTCTGCTTGATACTGTAGGGATATCGAAACGAGAAATTCTGTCTTGGTCACTCATGGGAGTTCAAGGGTTAAGAAAACAAAGCCACAGGTAATTTGAAATAATACTTTAACCCCTGAGAGTGACTAGCATCTAATTTCTCCCCAGAGTATCACCCAGAATCAAACATTAAGGTTATGAGAAGAGAGGAAATGATCAACAACTAAAAAGGTTCTTGATTGTTAAAAAAATTCTCCTTTCAGCACCTAAAGAGATGTAATAAGATCAGTATGGAGAATATGCATACTGATGCATCAGTGTGAAGGGTTAAAGAATGAGGAATATATATCATAAAATGTACAGTTGCAGTAATATTATTAATCAATACGATTTAAATACAGAACAATAGATATTATTATATTTGCCTTATTTCCTTTTATATTTGATATGAAAAGAACATACTAAACATGTATGAAGAGTGGATAATTTTTTACAAAGCATGTTTTTATTGACAACTTATTCACAAGTTTCTTACGGACAGTTATGACGTCTTAAAATTTTTGAAATTTTCAAAAGAACTCTTTATGTCATTATAAATATTATTATTTTGGGGGAGGAATCGCAAAGCCAAATAATTCATGTTACGTGGCGCTGCTTGAAACACATAGCAAACAGTCTTACTCCGATAGGAGGTCTGTCTTGGGCATCTGAGTAAAAACTACTGTTCATCAAACACGATTAAAAATTCAGAGTCAAAACAGCATCAGACCACTATGTCTCAAACAGTCTAGATGTATACATTGATAAGTTCTTAAAACAGTCGTGCCCCAAGAGAAAATGATTTATGGAACCGACAGCAATAACAAATCAGAATCTAATTAAACAAGAAACCAAATTCATGGCCTATTAGCGCCACGTACACGCGGCTACGTTACCTGTCCAATTCCGAGAAACTGGAACGATGGAAACCTATAAAATACAACAGGAAAATTTAGCCGTGCCGACATTTCGAAGCTTACATCAGAGCACTCATTCAGGAATAATCATTTTACATAAGAAATTAATAAACTTACTTGTAAGTTGTCAAAACAGTTTTGTTGATTACCACGATCAAAAAAGAGCAAACGCCATAAAACAGAGCAGTCGATATTCTAGTGAGAGCTGAAGCTCTTTTTCCCTCCGTCATAATGCTTCCTAAAGTAACTTCTCGACAAAATCTTTATATTGGTTGCTAACCTACGGATCGAAAATGTCCTCTCTCTTCATTTCTATAGTAAATATCGCAGACCAGTCTGAATGGTCGCGATCTGGAGCCCAGGGTCATTTGGCTCTTTGTCAGCGGTATGGTCGCCATAACATTATCGGACGATTGAAACCGCTGATGAATGAAACCTGTTTTTCGTGTTTAAGTCACGTGATTTGTATTCCAAGAGTTATCGAAAGGGAACCAAACAAAGATGGCTACTGGTGCACGCTGTCTTCACTTTTTGCTTGCCTTTGTTTTGCTCTCGATCTTGCAGTGTAGTTTCGCTGATGAATCGTCGGGTATCTTAGATGAGTGCAAGGAAAGCTGTGAGCGGAGCTACCCGTTACATACATACCCAAAGGTAGTAAATCGTAATCTATAAATTATGAAGTTGTTTGCGCACATTTCTGAATTCTGTTGAGGATCTCGCCACTCCTTGCTGGTATACAAAGCATTTATGTAGCAGCTGGCGCTTCTTGGCCTCAGTCTGGTTGAAATTAGGATTCTTATTTTTTTTTGTCTCTTATGTATTCAGGAAGAACCTTCGCTTGCTTGTAAGCAAGGTTGCCGGCTATCTGCTATAGCACAATTGAAGTCTGGATACTCAACCTCCGAAAATTTTACAGCAGTCTGCGTATCAGGTAAACTTGTAGTCCGTTATATAAGCCATGCTTTCAGTTTGGCTAGATCTTATTCTTTGCTGAATTGAGAAGAAAAGACTAGTGTGTTAAACATGCATTGTAAGTTGTCTGTACAAGGTTGAAATACGGATTTTTATTTTCCAACCTTGTTTGTTTTCGATTCAACCGAAGATTTATTCAGAGAAAAATTCGGGAGATTCTTTTAAGTCTGTCTTCGTTGCCTGGATACATATTGTAGCTGAGGCAGCAGCATTTATTTGTTTGGGTCTAAATCCTTTCATGGGTATTCGGTGGAAAGCTTTATAAAAATGATGGACAACCACACATTCTCAAGTTAGGACAGGGGACAACTTTTCCTAGTTTTTCTATTGCATATATGCCTTCAGCGCAATTTTACAAGCTAGTGCACGTTTGAGATGATCAAGCGGAGTATCAAAACCATTTGATTAAAGATGATGTGAAGTGTTATCATTTCTTAGAGCCTTTGATGTTTCCCGTAGCTTGCCCTATTTTGTGCACGAGAAGAATGATTTTTTCCCTTTGTTTCTGATTCCTCATGTAAGCCTACAAATATGTGAATATTAAGGTAATTGTAATATATTTTTTTTCCGCTCTCTGTCGGCCTGATTTCATAAAAAAAACTGAAGCCGGATGCATATTTCTGCCTCTTGGTTCTTTGGGGTTATGGAAATATTTACGATTCAACAAATTTGTCCACGTGCTATCAAATAACAACCCATATACAGTGTAGCTGTTTTTAGTTTTATGCAGGAAGTGTCAAATTTTTAGTTTGATCAAGATGTTTGCTCTCTGTTGGTCATTTTTGAAACCAGAGCATTTGTATCCCATCTTAGTTTTGAGACATTGCTAAAAGGGTACCATTTGAGAAGACGTTACTAAACTTAAATAACACCTGCCAAAGGTGTTGCTGGTAACTACTTGCACATTCTCTTGTCGTAAACCTTTTAAGAAACCAGGGAAAAGTTTCATTAAAATATCATTAGATGAAAATGATGATTATGTTATTTTAGTGTCAAGCTTAAATCAGTTTCCCTTGTGCTATGTGAACTGATGTTGTAATATACAGTGCAGGCTCAGTGGTGTAACATGTTTAAATGATTTTTTTTCCAAAAAAATTACAACAAAATTTGGCACATTTACCCGCAAGTTGCAGCTGTGATTTCCTTTTTTGTTTGTTGGGTGTTTTCTGTTTTTCTCTTCATGATAAAATCATAAAAAAATTTCTTTCTTCGAGAGTTACTCCTTAACTTCACAAGGCTATTTTTGTTTGGGAAAAAAAATTAAGTCAGAAGATGATGCAATTTTGGAGATAACAGGTTCTTTGAATTAATGATTGATAATTCAAGTGAACAAGAAAACTTTTTTAGAAGTTTGTATATATTTCAATGATTGTCTTACACCTTTCTTCATTTTGCAACTGAGTGCAAAGGTTGCCTATTTTCTTAATCCATTCACTGACACAACTGCTAATTGTAGAAGTAAACAGGATACTTTTTCACATGAGAAACTTACCAATGGCAGGTGTGTCAATAGCAGCTGTGAAGCGGGTGGAGTTGTTGAAGATTTTTGTTTGTTTAAAGGAAACCTCAAGGAACTCTTTCATTCTTGGGAGTGACCAAAAATAAATTCATCCTTACAATGTTAATATATTTTCAAGTAAAAAAGCGACAAGAAGGAAGGCGAAATAAAAATCTGGGGATATTGTTTGATTTGACTATTAATTCTCAAAGAGTCTACATGTACATGTAGATCTTCGAAGTTTCCCAACAGAGCCCAGACATTCCAAGGAACATAAGGTTCTTCAAGCCTTCAAAACTACCCTCTTGTTGGTCCTCTGGCTATTCTAAACTCTCTATTTGCAACTTATTGTACTTAACCCTTAAACCTTTAAGAGTGATTAGCATCTAATTTCTCCTTACAATATAACCACTGAATCAAACATTAATGAGAATAAAAGAAATGATCACCAACTCAAGAAACTCTTGATTGTTAGACAAATTCTCCTTGTCAGCACCTTAGAACAGTAGGGAGAAAATGAATACCGTTGTTAGGGTGTGAAGGATTAAACCACTGCTAATGGCCCAGCTTGCAGTAGGTAAAGTGTATCTTTGTACTTGTACAATGCAGCTCAGTGTTCAAGTATTTAGGGCAAAATGTTGATGTCATGGGCTTGTTTCATTATGGAGACTTATTTTTTTTTCCCCTCTCATGAAGAAACTACATGTAACTACATTTTTCTTTATGTATTTTATGTTTAGGCTGTAGAGAAAGTTATGAAGAAAGTGAAAGCCTTTATGCCTGTGTTGTGGGATGTAAATCACAACCTCTCATCCCTTCCCCAGAGACATACCTGGAGGTAGGTTGTTTTTAAAACAAATCATAAAAATTATATAGAATATTTTATGCAATTTTCAACATGTAGTCACCATGGTTTTCTTCAACCTCCCTTCAGAGTGCAAGTTATGAAAAGAAACCTCCATGTAGTTGCTTTATTTCAATCTCTTTAGATAGTACTTTGCCAAGATTGATGTCTGAGCATGGTTAAACTTTCAATTCTATGGCCTTCTCTCAAACTCCTTTCCCCCCCCCTTGTTTTCTTTTCTATTGACCTCTTTTTCAGGCACACAAGACCAATGGATAAAATGGGTATATTTGCTAGAAACCCTTCAAGTAGAGTCTGCTATATGTAAAAACTGTATTGTTTTACACTGATTTTGTACATCTTTTTAGATAACAATCCTGCAAATAAATCAAGCTGCCGTGTTTGTTTTGCATGTTGACATCTCTAAAGCTTGCTCCTTGTTTGTGGTCAGATCTTGTGCAACCAAAAACCCTATAGAGTCTCTTAAATGAGATACTAACTTATTAACTCTGCACACAGCAAGAGTCAAAGTTTATGCAAAGTACATAAATTTATTTCAGGAGAGAATGCCAGATCAGTGGAGTTTCAGGACTTACATGGTGTATGTTTACCCAGTTTTGGACGTCAGCAAGTATTGCCGTGGGTTCATGAACAGAGTTGGATATTACTACAGGATGTCATCATCCTATTATTACAGCTATGGCGATAGCAATGGTGTCAGCATAATTGAAATCAATGAACCACCACGAGAGTTTATCACAGTACAAAAGTTTGATGAAATAGATGTTATCGAGAATGATGATCCACAAGTAGCCAGATACAGTGGTGAGTTACATGCCAAACCTGATTGTGCAAAGAGTGCCATAGTAAATTACTTGATGTACCATTATGCCTTAACCCTTTAACTCCCATAAGTGACCAAGACAGAATTTCTCCTTACAATATCAATATAATATCACGCAGATAAGTGATGAGAATAAAGAAAAGTATCAATTTAGGGATGATAAGTTGATCCAATGCTAAATTCTCTGAACCAACATCATAAGAATTATATGGTTGACAGTCAGGAGAATTACAAAGTTGATCTGGAAGTTAAAGGGTTAAACTCTCAGAAGGGATCAACAAGGAATTTCTCCCTGTAATATCTATACAGTATCCAGTAATGCAAACAGGTCACGAGAATACTCAAATTTATCAGGTAGAAGTTATCTTGATCTAACACCAGATGCTCTAAACTAGGAAATGTCTCACAGCTTGAGGATAATTATTAATCAAATCTTGGGAGTTGAAGGTTTTAACAAATTTTAAAAGGAGATGTTTGCCTATATGTAATAGATTTGAAATAAATTTCCCACTTACTGAATTAAGATAATCCATTTAATAACCTTACATGTACCATATAATCATCCAAAGTGTCTTCAATTGTGCAAACAGCTTTAACATTTGAAACAACCTTTTCAAAAACTGCCTTGTAACATAGCCATGTACACAAAAACTGCATCACATATGTGCAGCTCACAAACAATTGTAATACTGGTGTTAACCATTTGAGTGATGAATGTCTTAGTGTGTAGCTTCCAATTTTTTTAAACAGTGCACAACTAGTTAGATTTTTTAATTTAAAATGGAAGTATCCATGTTGTATTTTTAACAGATAATTATCTGATGTCAGAATTACAGGTACAGGCTGTTCATGTACCTATTGGATCTGTTGAATGGCTGAGATGAAAATTGTATAATTTCTGGGGCTTTAGAGACAGTTGTTGTCACCATTATCTTAGTTTTCACTGGTAGTGTAGTAACACTTGGCTTTCGGGTCAATTTACAGTACACACTTTATTTATTTTTTCAGATGACGGTGATGATTCATACTCTAGCACTGTTGTTAATAGAGGACACCAGTGGCTTCAATGTGTTTCACAGCGTTCAGGCCTTCCATTCTGGTTGTTATCGTCCACCCTTTTCCTGTCCATTTTCTTCTTGATATGGTTATGTTGTGCTACAGCGACTACTACTCCTAGAGAAAAGGGCAAGGTACAGTCTGCAGTGTTGTGTACTGTGTTGTCAAAAAAAAAAATTAATAATACATCATAGTATTAAACTTTGAACAAGAAACTGAAGTGATACAATCACTGTGAAGCATGAAGCCCTTCTTCTGAGCATTTTTCTTCTTTCCCATGAGTGACCAAGACAGAATTTTTCCTTACCATATCTATACGATATCATGCAGACAAGTGATGAGAATAAAAAGATATCAATTATGGGATTACTAATTGATCTAAAACCCAAATTCTCCAAACTTACATGATGAGAATCATTTGCCAGACAGTAAGGAGAATTACTAATGAGATCTTGAGAGTTAAAGAGTTAAAAGCAGGGCTATTGTTACCTACAGTAATATGGGATATTTTCTGCTCCTTTGAATAGAATTTGATTGGCTACTTTTGATAAAGAAGCAAATTGAATTAAAAGTGATGTCATTCAGGGAGTGTCACAGCATAAGTTCGGTCAAATTAAATTGTTATGCTCTAGACGTGCTATGATAAGTCAGGAGCCTTCAGTCAAAAGACAAAAGACAAAGTTGACACTATAAATGAAAAGTCTGCAGTGGATATTGCATTGATCATGCCAAGTTCAAAATCTTCCAAGTTTCTAAGCCCCTCATCCTTGTAGTGTCATTAAACGTTTGTAGAAACTCAAAATGGCTGAATACTTGTAAAAAATTTAAATTGAAACAATTACTGAATATGGTTTTGCATGATATCATGCTTGACCTCATCCAATAGTTGCTTGTTATTTTATGGGAAGGTAATCTTGAGGTAAATCTGAGCCTTCTTATTGGTTCTTTGGTACCTGATTCTCACAAAATAAACAAGTTCAGTCTGAGTGCTATATAATACACTACTCAATAAAATTGCTTGCTTGAGCTGTAGTGACAAATCGTGGGCCTCGTCCTTCGCTGCTTTCAGTCTGTACTTGCACAACCTTGGGCCAATATTCACCCGTACAGCCCTTTTGCTTGATTAGTAAAAAGTTCTATTCATTTTACAATTAACATCAGTTTTACAACTCTCAATTTCCTTGTTAAGTGATCATGCAGCTACAGTAGTTGTTTTAAAACAGGTCACAAAATTTTGTCATAATCATGATGTGTTACTGATGTAAAACAAAATGGTCTACTTTGTTTAGGCATCTGTTGTCGGTGAGCTTATGTTGTTAGATGATGATAGTCTGTTGGAGAAAATACCGCTGGTTACAAGTGATGAGAATGAGGAAGCAGGCCCACTTCCTGTCAAACTACACATTGATGCAACAGTGCTGTAATGGAAATTTGATCTGCAAGTCATGGCTGTGATCCATGAAGTGGGAAATAGTTACTTAGTTTATGTCTGAATGGGTACTTCAGCTTCCCTACTCTCTCCATGTTGGTGCAGGCCTATACAGATTAAGCATGGCTACCATATAAATTTAAGGACGTTGTCTACTTGCCTCAAGGAAAAAGTTTCATTGAATTAGTTAAACCTTATTCTTTTTACTCCTCTTCAGTCACAGCATATAAATTATAGTTCATCGTATCCTCTGGTACGAAATAATCTTTGTTTGTAAAAGGAATTACCTGTAATAATGAATCGCAATAGTGGTTTACTTCGAGAGGGACTTGTAAAAGACTGTTTTTTCCAGTTTGTTTGTTTTTCCTTTTCTTTTTGCACACAGCTGATGCTCATGTGCTGTAACTGGAATACTTCTTAAAGGGTTTACTAACTACAAATATGAATGATAAAAATTTCTGAAGCTAATTAGAATTTTGGACAAGAAGATTGTTAGAAGATTAATGCTATCAATGTTTCGAAAGTAGTGACTGAGTAGTTATGAAATGAATCCTCTTTTATGCCTTGTAACTTATTTCTGTAAATAGAATCAACAACACAGCTTAACTATTGCATAGTAGGGAGAGATGTTTGAGTATATATTTTAACTGCACAGTTTTCGACTTAAATCACTGTATTTTGACCTAAAAGACATGCTCAGGATTATTCAGGATTATTAGAGGTTAGTGTTAGAAAGTTCCTCTCTTGCAAAATGTCACTTCCAACATATAATATCATTATATGAAAGTTAAGGGGTGAAGATACCCAACTTCTTCTCATGAATAATAATGTGTACTCTGTTGATCTAGATTGTCATTACTTTGAATGAAGATGGTTTTTTTCCTCTCTCTTTCTTTAATTTTCCCCTTTATTTTAATTTGTTTATGTAATTTATTAATAAAGTTTGCATTTAGGAGGGAAAGAGACGGTTTTATAAATAATGAGCTTAATTTGCAGGAGTTAAACTTTTGGAATGTAAAACAGTTAGAGGTTCAAAACCAAATTAAAAAAAAACAACATTGCCTAGTACGTAGATTATTGTAAAAATCTGGCAAAACTCTACATTAATTTTGATGGTTCCGACCCATTATTTATCAGAGAATAAACACGCAGGTAGATGGTACATCAAAATTTGGGATTTCTGTTGTCTCTCCATTACCCAGTCACTAGGAGTTTTAAATTTTTTGGTTGTTGTTGTTGGTAATAGTGTCGATCTTGTAACAGCATTGAAGAAACGCTCTTTTGTGGTTTACTTAGTTGTTAGTTGTTTGTCTTTCCCACTCTCTGGTGTCAGAAGTGATAAGCAGTTCCGAGGCTCCCGTTACTCCTACCTTCTCCTTTCCTGTCGCCTGTTTCTATTGGGATGTCGAGTGCTTTCTTTTCGTATTCTTTAGCCTTGAGATATTCCCCGAGGGAGTCGAACACATTTCCGAGGTTCCCGTTACTCATACCTTCTCTTTTGTGTCGCTTATTTCTATTGCGAAGGCAAGTGCTTTCTCTTGATAATCTTTAGCCTTCTGACACTCGCCAAGGGGGTGGAACGCAGTTCCGAGGTTCCGGTTACTCATACCTTGTACTTTCCTATCGCTTAGTTGTATCGCTAAGGTAAGTGCTTTCTCTTGACATTCTTTAACCTGATATTCGCTAGGGGATTAGATATCAGTTCCTAGGTTCCCGTTACTCTTACCTTCTCCATTCCTGTCGCCAATTTCATTGCGATGACAAGTGTTTTCTCGTGACATCCTTTAGCCTTCTCAGGATATTCGCTAAGGAAGGGAGTAGAACACGGTTCCGAAATCCCCGTTACTGGTACCTTTTTCCTTTCCTTTCGCCAATTTCTATGGCGAAGGCAAGTGCTTGCTCGTGATATTCTTTATTTTTCTGTTATTCGGCGAGGGAGTTGAACACAGTTCCGGGGTTCCCGTAACTAGTTCTTCTTCCTTGTCGATCGCCAATTCCCATCTTGATGTCAAGTGCTTCCTCGTGATGCTCTTTTGCCTATTACTTCTCACTGATTTTATTAAAAATTACATTCTAAGTCTTCCATGAGCCACTGCTACTTCTCTGCCATGGCCAGCCGTTTTCATGATTGCGATGGCGCTTTCAAAAAAAGTAGTATGCTCCACAAACCGACCGTGTGCTCGGTATTCGTCTCCCTCTTGTATGGTTAGCATTCCAGCATGGTGGAGCGTGTCAAGAAGTTAGGTTGCGAATCTTGCCGCGTATATGTCACTATAGATGGTGTAGAATGCATTGAATATATTCAACGCATTCTACGCCACCTATATTTCTTCAGAGATATTAAGAAAAATACCAGAGTTAACATTATGGAGTAGAATTGTATATTCATTACCAGTGGCGGATTTAGGGGAGGCGCCCCCCCTCCTTATTTGGTCAAATTAAAAAAAATCGCAGAGGAAAAGAAAGCCGGCAGGGCAAGCGACACAAAACCGGGCCCTCCTAGCTTAAGGTTTGCATCCACCACTGATAACATAGCCAAGTAGCTTGTAGGTCACGATCAGTACTTAGAAGAAATGTGGCGACATGTAAACAGTATCCAGACTGTTTTTAAGGTTTCTACATGATTTTTCATGACTGCTGTCTCCTGTGTGGGAAGAAGAATGGTCGATTTCTCAGAAAAAAATCAAACAACGTAAGATTGCAGAAGAACATAAAAACAAAATTAAAACCCAAAAAAAGTGGGATTTTCGACAAAATGTAATACTCGCCAAATCGAACCATCTTGGGCAATTTGTGAATGAACAACACAAAACAAAGCAAAATAACTGTGCTCTAGATAAAAAGAAAACCTGAAATAGAACTACGCCGCTTTCCAGCTTCCAAATAATTTATATAAAATAACCTCATGTGAATTTCTGTTCTTCTTACATCAAAATTTCCCGTTACTTCCGCACATGATCTGATTCATGCATAAAGTGTGTCTGCTGTAACTCTCACTTTCTGTTCAACTGTTCCACTCGTAACTTCTCCCTTTAGTACCCATATATTATACAACAAACAGTTTTGGAGAATGAAGAAACTTATCAGCCGGAGGGTGTTATATTGATGTAACACTTCATTCTCTAAACTTATTTACAGTGACATTTACGGCTATTGGAAAGGAGACTTGGTAATCAGATTTTGTCAGTTAAAGGCCTAATATTCAGTTAATAGTTTTAATGTTTAATTTAAAATATTTCAGTTTTGCAAACTGGGAAAAGATTTTTTCTAAAATCACACTTTGATACTGCATTCCTTTTTAAGTCAGAAAAGTGTCTTTTCTAGTATTCTGATCGAGTGGCTGTGGAAGCTAAAAGTAAGTAGCAGAAATAAAGCTTTCCCTGCAAAACAGAAACGAGTAACAATGTATAGAGTGGAAAAAGGTAAAACAAGAGATCGGTAAGAAAATCTTTAACGGAACCACGTCTTTTTCCCGCTTCCGATGGTCTAAAAAGAACAAGGTTTTTGTTCCTTTTACATCACAATTTCTCGCCCCTACACCTAATTCATGCAACGTGTGTCTGCTTTAACTCTTTCACTATCAGACTCTTCAATTAATAACGTCTCCCTACAGTACCAATATATTATCTAGCCAACAGTTTTGGAGAAACTTTTTTAAAGAAACTTGTCAGTTGGACACTTCATAATCCAAACTTATTTACAAAAGTGACATCTAGAGCCGAAAATTAGAAGGGAGACTTTGTGATTAAACTTGGAAGTTAAAGGCTTAATAGTGAGTTACTCGTTTTATTTTGCAGAATATTAAGTTTAAGTCTATTTCTCTGCGATCAGTCTTTACCAAAATCCAAGATTATTTCGGACATTTAAATCCCCTTTCTGTTGCATGTTCGTTCCGAAACACTTTAGTTTGTAACGTGGGAAAAGATCGTTTATAAAATCCTACTTTTTTTTACTGCTTACCGTCTTAGTCAGAGAAGTGTCTTGTTTAGTATTCTTATCCTAATACTTATGAAACCAAAATTAAGAGACTGAAATGGAACTTTCTCTGCAAAATAAAATATATGACAGCGTGGTGGGGGGGGAAACATTCAGTAAACCAAAAAGGGAACAAGGGATAGCAAGTGTGTCGGAGTTTTTTGTGATTCGTGCGCGACGCATGTCAGATGATGATTGTGAACATTATGTCAAAAGCTAGATGCACCACCTGTTGTGATCTTGTAGCTTTTTACACAGCCGTTGTACATAAGCGAATACGAGAGTGGAATAAAACGGTTTGATTGAGTCTAGTTCGTTAGAACTAGTAAACAGGGCAAAGTTTACGAAAAGTGAAACAGTAATTGTTGCTTCGTAAAGTAAAGCATGCAGCTGAATTTATAAAAAAGAATCACCAGCTGATGTCTATTTAGGTTATGTTACGAGGGGCGAATCTAACCCCACCCCTGAGGCGCCGAGAAAGAGTGAGTTCCCCCTTGAACGTCATGTCCTGTATTGACTGAACAGAAAGGCGGGGCCGGGAGGGGGTGGGGATTGGTAATGGGAAATCGGCCTTCGATCTGGTCAGAGTGCACGATATGTACCTCTTGAAACCGTCATCTTCCTACAAGGGACTTCCCCGTAATAATTATTCATAATCAGCTTACGTTAAATTGGGCATCAACAAAGTTGCGTTACTTAAGGAAGTGCGTCACGTTCTATTGATTCCTCTTTTTCTGAGGCGCAGAATTTCCTTAAAGTGAAAATATTACTTTACAGAGTAGACGAACACTGCCTTTGCTTGAATATACCAGACAGAAACATGGATGGCTAAATCTAGGAAAGTTTGACTCGGATTGGGCAGGGCTTTCATTTTTCAGACGCCGTAGCCGTAGCTTAGCAACATCAGTTAAAGTGCGATTGACCAATCGTTGATTCCACTCAGGTTTCCCTGAAAAATACTCATAATTTGCTCTGCTCTTGAAAGCGAAGAGGTAGGCCTCAGATTAACTAAATTACATAAAAAGCGTGTTACGATTTCTTTTTCACAACGTAAAATCATAGAGTTTTGTGTGATCATGGAAACTGAAAGAAGAACTCAAGATTATAATGGATGCCCTGACACATGCATAAAAAAAAGAATACTACATTTTTCATCAATATGACAAAGGAGTGGGGACCATACTTCAAGGGGTCCACAGTTGCCAAGACATTTCCTATTTCTTAACTGGTAAAATAACAACTTTTTCAGTAACTGAAGTCTAACCTGGGAGACTCCACTCGAACTTAGCGGGTGTGGGTTTCAGCATCTTTTTGGCTGCATGAGACTTTAGCATTTCAAATTTCGTACCTTAATACTAAAATGTAATCCTTGAAAAGATCTCTTTTTCAAAGGATGTACACCGTCAACGATGATAGCTTTACCAGCCTTGAATGAAGAGATTTTTTTGTTTATTTGGGGTTTATTCTTTTTTTTCAACGTGTCGGGCAATCGCTTGAAGGGGGGGTATTGCACAATGCGTCGAACGAAAACATATTCGTTGCGAAATGTGGCTTAGAAAGGTAACTAAAACCGTCGGAGAAACAAAAGGGGGGCGGGAAAAGGGACGACAGAATTATTTTGATCTTAAATAGAAGCTTATTGCCAGCATTTTAGTGATCGTTAATCAAATATGTCACCTTTACTGTTGCAATTGAATGTATCAAGTTGCAAATCTATAAATACGAGAAACACTCAACTAATGCATTTTTGGCACGTAAGAAACGCGACTTTCGTTCCATGTAAACATCTACGACTACAAATAGGAAACGAAATCGGCTACGGCCAGCTAATACAGGCTTCTGATCAGTAATGATCTCAGTTTTTTTTTCGTGATCCTTCATTGTACGAAAATTGGCTCCAACGCATGTTGAAGAAGTTTCTTGTCATCAATGATAAATGATGACATTTAATGAATTAATTAAGTAAAGTTATTGTTTTGGAGGTAAAAAGCATGAAATTGGAAAAAAAGAAAAATAGTTCAAGAGTTTCAAGCGTCCTTTGAACCAAAAGTAAACAACATCTAGCACGTCATACACTTTGGAAAAAAAAGACGAAGATCCCACTCTGAGAATAAAAAAATTAGTTGCATGTGATAATTTTCTTTTTGTCTTGTACTAGTAGTACTCAATGTTGATCCTGTACTCCTTAATATCAGCATGCATATTCTCCTCATTATTGTCTTACATTTTCTTTGATCATGAAGAGGAGAATTTGTTTAATAGTAAATGGAGCACCTTCAGATATTGATCATCGCCTTTATTCCTATGACCTTATGTTTGATTCACCAGCAACATTGTGAGGAGATATTTGATGCCAGTTACTCTCAGGGGCTCAAGGGTATGATGTGTCACAATAAAATAGACCTGATTCCCCTAAAGGTCTCTAGTATTTTTATGAACCTCCTCTCTCCCTTCATTTGCGATCAATTTTCTGAAGTTTCCCCTTTACACTCTGTTAGAGATGACAGATCCCTCTCTGCTCGCGCTGAAAGCCATGTGATGTCCCCCCTTAAATCATCTGACCGAACTTATTCGAGTGGCAAACGCAGACGGACTTAAACAAATCTAAATCGCTATTCTAATTTCAAATAAAACCTTTTTATTTTTTTATCAGTGGAGTACGTCAAAACACAATGTATACCTTTGTGCTGATCAGCGCCTGTATTCTATATACATTCCTACTTAACCTCACAGCCATTTTAGACAGGAACAAGGCTGTTGAATAAACTTGTGGTACTCAGGCGTTAAGAAAAATCTTGATTCAGCGATTTTGTCGCAAAGTGTTTCGCAGTCCGTAGATTACAAGATACCAATAACGTAAGGAATGACAAGTAATCTGTCAGAGAGTCGGGACTTGCATACCTAATCACATCAACATCATAAGCTAAATTTAAATAATACAGGGCCAGTTTAAGTTGCTCTTGACAGTCCGAAGATAAGGATGGGATGTTCCGTATCATTTTCTAATTAGTTTCTGTGATAAGTTCCCGCCTCAGTCTTAAAAATTAAGGCAATTGCTTTCTCTTTATTCGCAGTTCCAATAAAGAGCTACAACCGAGGAAGAACGACTTCTGTGGGACAGAAATGACGCAAATATCTCAGATGTCATCAGTTATAAATGCTGACCAACAAATATCGTTTTAAACGGTAAGAGGAAATAAAGAGAAGCGCAACAGTTCCAAATGCTGTTTCCACCGAAAGGAAACCAAAGTTGTTGCGATAAGAATTTGATTAAATCCACAGCCCTTGGCAACAAAGAGAATTTGAATTTTTCAGTGGCTTATGACAGTCACTCCAATTGATATTGGATTCCAATTTTTATCTCCGAGTCTTCCAATAATAAGGTATGTCTGCATGTCAGACGTGAAAACTAATTCACAATCCTGTTTTGAAAATGAGTGACTCAGAGCTAAAATATTTACACCTGCTACTTTTCCAGTGTTTCTGGGTGCATTTACGAAAACAAACGAAACTATTTCAGTTTAGGTCTGCACTCACACAACTCCAGCTACTAATGGCAATCTTAGGGAACTTTGTTTAATTACGGCATCCTACGGAATTTTGTTCGTGATCGTTAAATTACAAACTGATGACCTTGCAATGGCGGCGGAAAATTCTCTTGGGGATAAAAATCAGCGCTACAAGATTAAACAAGGATGATAACCTCCCTGAGTATAACGATGAATGTCTTCTGCAGGCAATCTTCGTTCCAAAACAATTCAGTTTTGTAAAGCGGGAAAGATCGTTTATAGAACTATATCTTTTTACTTCTTACCGTCTTAGTCAGAAAAGTGCCTTGTTTAGTACTCAAATCGTATTAGAGTACTAATACTCTATAAAAATCGGCGCTTTAAGGTTACACAAGGGTGATAACCACTCTGTGTATTCTCCAGTTATCAGCGGCCATCCCAGGGGGTTGACCCCGGGGACATACGGGAGAGTAGCGCGGGATTTGCTGACTTTTGTAACCAATTTTTGGCCCGGGACGGGGGCATTGAACCGCTTTTGCAATTCCGAGGCAAGATACACGGGGAAGGACCCGCGGGATTTGTAACATCGTCGCCATCTTGAAATTGAAAGATCCGGACCGCGGGGACTGGGTATTACCGTTGAACGGCTTCCAAAATGGCGACGGAGAAAAAGGTAAGCGTGTCTTACGTTTCTCTCGTAAATCTGTCCCCTTTTGTTGGTCATCCTTCCCTAAAAGAGCGAAAATATTTTTCGCAAAAAATCGTTGAAATTGTCCTTCTATGCCTTACAAGGTATAAAGCTGAACCTCGCTTTTTGCAGAAAACAGGTGGACAGGCTATTCTTGTTTACTGTATATATTATTGTTAAACTTTTATTAAAAATTATGCAGGAAAATATGTTACAATTTGGTAGTCCTTTCAGATTATGCTCCCGGGGGGAGGGACAGTGGTAGCTTTTTGTGAAAAAATATATGGCCCTGGGTAGGTGGAATTTGCAAATGTCTTAGTGCAAATGCCCGGGGGTTCCCCGGGGTAAATCCCCCGGGATGGCCGCTGATAAGTGCATTACGATGAATGTCTTCTGCGGAGAATGTTCGTTCCAAAACATTTCAGTTTTGTAAAGCGGGAAAAGATCATTTATAGAATTTTATTATAAAGATATTGATGAAATACCAGGATTTTTCCTTTGACTTAAAAATCATATCTTCATCGCGCGCAGTGAAGATACTATTTTCATCTTTCGCGTGTGAGGATCTTGGTGTCGCCATGGTAGCTAACATGATTAGCCGATTACAAGGGAGCTTCCTGCTCAGGTTCGCGGTGGCAGAACATTACATGGACACGAATTTTATCTTCTCGTGCTGAAAGTATCTCTCACGAGTGAACGAAGCTCATTCGTTAGAGATACTTTCAGCACGAACAAATCTAAAATCAAAGCAAACCTTTAGCATACCTAAAATCGATCGGTTTCCATCTTCCCGGCTTAAGCTAAACACAAAAGGTGAACATATCAAACAAAACAGATTTTCCCGCCTTGCATTATTATGAAATTTAGCAACAGTGAACGATTTGTAAGTACGCCGCTTATGGAAACCGCTGACTCTGAAAAACTTTAGGCTATTCATTACAGTGAAGGCAACAACATGAGACGGAAGCAAACTCAAATTCTTCACGAGAAGAAGAACGTTGGTTGCCCATATGCTGAAAAGTGTCAGTTTTAAATGGCCGTGTTTATTCATTTCTTACACTGGAAACATCGACATCGATTTCCGTCTTCCTGATTCTGAACATTGCTTCGCTAAAGACAACTTGAGCTGAGCGTGAAACTCATTGCGTGCATTCCACGTCAGTAAACTTCTCAGAGCGTTCTTTTCTTCTTTTTTTTTGTTTGTTTATTTGTTTTGTAATTCCCTTCCCTTTTAAAGTGGAGATAATCACTTTACAGACCCGACGAACACTTTCAATGCTTGAATATACCAGAAGGAAACATGGATGGCTAAAACTAGGGATGTTTGACTCGGATTTTTTCAGACGCCATAGCCGTAGCTTAGCAACATTAGTCAAAGTGTAATTGACCAATCATTGACTCTGCTCAGGTTTCCTTGATAAAGATGAATGTTGTGCCGCGTAGCACTGGGAACACAAATGGTGAAACAGAGAATTAACTCTGAAGTGTAAATTAAAGTGCTATTTAAACCCATGAATAACCCACAGGGCGTTAGCCCTAATAAAGGGAAACAGGGAACCACACGAGGCAAAGAAAAAAATCTTTTGACCTCGGTGGGAATCGAACCCACGACCTCCGAATTAGATCTACCGTTACTCTGCCGACTGAGCTACGAGGTCGCACAGAGAAAGTCGGGGACGATTTAGGATGGTGAATCGCGGCGAAGAGAAAGTAAGGGTACATATGAATGTTGTGCCGCGTAGCACTAGGAACACAAATGGTGAAACAGAGAATTAACTCTGAAGTGTAAATTAAAGTGCTATTCAAACCCATGAATAACCCACAGGGCGTTAGCCCTAATAAAGGGAAACAGGGAACCACACGAGGCAAAGAAAAAAATCTTTTGACCTCGGTGGGAATAGAACCCACGACCTCCGGATTAGATCTACCGTTACTCTGCCGACTGAGCTACGAGGTCGCACAGAGAAAGTCGGGGACGATTTAGGATGGTGAATCGCGGCGAAGAGAAAGTAAAGGCTCATAATCTGCCTTGCTCTTGAGAGCGAAGAGGCAGGCCTCAGAATAATTGAATTACATAAAAAGCGTGCTATTATTTCCTTTTCACAACATAAAATCATAGAGTTCTATGAGATCATGGAAACTGAAAGCAAAACTCAGGATTATAACGGATGCCCTGATAAATATATTACGCGCTGGGCCATCGCTTGAGGAGAGAAGATTGTGTGATGCATCAAACGAAAACACAGTCGTTGTGACATGTGACTTAGAAAGGTAATTAAAACGTAGTAAAAATAAACGGGAGGCGGGAAAAGGGACGACAGAATTGTTTCGGTGATCGTTAATCAAATATATGTAGCCTTCACTGTTGCAGTTGAATGTAACAAGTTGCAAATCTATAAATACAAGAAACACTCAACTAATGCACTTTTGGCACGCAAGAAACGCGACTTTCGCTCCATGTAAACATTTATGACTACAAATAGGAAACGAAATTGTTGATGGTCAGCTAATGCAGACTTCTGATCACTAATGATCTCAGTTTTTTTTTCGTGATCCTTCACTGTACGAAAATTGGCTCCAACGCATATGCATGTTGAAGAATTTTTCTAGTCATTAGTGATAAATGATGACATTTAATGAGTTAATTAAGTAAAGTTATTGTTTTGGAGGCAAAAAGCATGAAATTGGAAAAAAAGAAAAATAGTTCAAGAGTGTCAAGTGTCCTTTGATCCAAAAGTAAACAATATCTGGTAACGTCACACACTTTTGTTATAAGAAAAAAGACGAAGATTACATTCTGAGAATAAATAAATAAGTTGCGATAATTTTCCTTTTTTTCTAGTACTGGTAGCAGTCAATGTTAATCCTTTATTCCTTTATATCAATATGCATATTCTCCTCATTGTTCTCTTACAGTTTCTTCGGTATTGAAAAGGAGAATTTGTTTAACAGTAAACGGAGCACCTTCAGATATTGATCATCGCCTTTATTCCAATGACCTTATGTTTGATTCACCACAGGCGGCCCAAGCTCCAGCTGTGAGATGATCATCTTGCGCAATAACAGTCATGGCGGAATTATAAGAGTTTGTATGGGAATATTTACGACCGCTCTAAGGAATAAAAAAATACGTCAACATGACGAGCTTTGCTCACCAAAAGAATTTATGCAAATGAGGCTGAGGCGGATCTGAGATCCGCCTGGCAATTATTAACTGTAAGAGAAGAACTGACTTCGCGCCCACAGAACGACCAAGGTGTTGCGAATGAATTTTCAGTAATTACCTTTTTGGCACTTTTCGGCGTCCAAATTGCATGGCGAGAGTAACCCAAAACCTTAAAGCAGACCCTTCTTGTCACAATACGAATGTTTTCCAGATAGGGACACGCGTTAATGTCAGCTCAACTCGCGTGATTGCATTTTTCAAGGTTAAACCCTCGCGAGGATCTAGCAACTCAAGTTTACTTTAAAGCGCACAATTTAAGCCAAAGTAATTTTATAATTTAACTCCATGATCGAAATTTTGTTTACAAAGGATAATAATGGATCGACATCGACCTAGAGCGTCAGCTTCACTCGCGGGGAGTCAACCATTTTCTCTTGCCCCTTGCGCAACATAGAATGCAAATTTGCTGACCCACTCTATTGATACACACAACTCGACAGTCATTAAGAGTTGAAAAAGATTAAGTTTTTTACCAAAACCATGTATTTCCGATTTTTAAACGCTAACAAAAATGTAGTAATGGTATGTCCACTCCGGAAAATAATACCGCAAACAACAGCAAGCCCTAACCGCGATGAGAACACTCATGGATCACACAGCGCAACAGAACTCATTTTGTTTGTTTGTTTGGTTTTTTCCGATAATATTGGCCTGTAAAGAAATATGTAGTGGAGTTTTTTTGTACCCTCCGCCGGCACCATATAATTGGCTAAATGCTAGGGAAGTAATATACTTTAAAGAGATCATTAAAGGAGTAAAATCTTTAAAAAAATTTTTCCTGCTGGGGTTTCCTGGCGCGCCACTGCGAACACAGCGAACCTCATGTATAAGGCTGCGAGAAAATAAACAAAGACAAGTAGAAAAAGTTCTTTACTCACAAATCTCTTTTACAATCTATGACCGATTTTACATCTCGTGTCTGAAGCAAGAGTTGGAAATGGAAATGCAATTTAATACGTTACGAGAAGAGGTATTTCGGAAGAGAAGAGGTAATTACTCGTTGGTAATTTTATTCCTAAATTCGTTATTTATTTTTAATTGAAAAATCACGGGATTTGAGGACAGACACCACCAAGGCAAACACAACATCGACGTAAAAATTACCAGTCAACGGAACGTGCACTTATGATCTGTAATTAAGTTAAGGTTGGTTGGTCATCTAAACAGGAAAACTATCTTTTTCTATTAAAACAAACATTGCTTTTTCATCACGGCTTTTCGCGGTTAACGTTCAAATAAATCTGCAAAGGAAAAAAAATCAAGACAAGTAAATTTAATTATGTCGCAATTCAAAATTAGTTTGTCATAAGATGAAAACGCACAGTCTAAAATGAAACAACTCCCAAAGAGCGACAGAACCAAATTAAAAAAAGAAAGATTTTGCCTTCAGATAACAAAAGTCCAAATAGGACTGACTACCCAAGAGAGACAGAACCAGGTGAAAAAAAAGGGAAAGGTTCTGCCTTCAGATAACAACAGCCCAAATAGGACTGACTACCCAAGAGAGACAGAACCAGGTAAAAAAAAAAGGGAAAGGTTCTGCCTTCAGATAACAACGGCCCAAACAGGACTGACTACCCAAGAGAGACAGAACCAGGTGAAAAAAGGGAAAGGTTCTGCCTTCAGATAACAACAGCCCAAACAGGACTGACTACCCAAGAGAGACAGAACCAGGTAAAAAAAAAGGGAAAGGTTCTGCCTTCAGATAACAACAGCCCAAACAGGACTGACTACCCAAGAGAGACAGAACCAGGTAAAAAAAAAAAGGGAAAGGTTCTGCCTTCAGATAACAACAGCCCAAACAGGACTGACTACCCAAGAGAGACAGAGCCAGGTGAAAAAAAGGGAAAGGTTCTGCCTTCAGATAACAACAGCCCAAACAGGACTGACTACCCAAGAGAGACAGAGCCAGGTAAAAAAAAAGGGAAAGGTTCTGCCTTCAGATAACAACAGCCCAAACAGGACTGACTACCCAAGAGAGACAGAATCAGGTAAAAAAAAAAGGGAAAGGTTCTGCCTTCAGATAACAACAGCCCAAACAGGACTGACTACCCAAGAGAGACAGAGCCAGGTGAAAAAAAGGGAAAGGTTCTGCCTTCAGATAACAACAGCCCAAACAGGACTGACTACCCAAGAGAGACAGAACCAGGTGAAAAAAAGGGAAAGGTTCTGCCTTCAGATAACAACAGCCCAAATAGGACTGACTACCCAAGAGAGACAGAGCCAGGTGAAAAAAAGGGAAAGGTTCTGCCTTCAGATAACAACAGCCCAAATAGGACTGACTACCCAAGAGAGACAGAACCAAGTGAAAAAAAGGGAAAGGTTCTGCCTTCAGATAACAACAGCCCAAACAGGACTGACTACCCAAGAGAGACAGAACCAGGTAAAAAAAAAAGGGAAAGGTTCTGCCTTCAGATAACAACAGCCCAAACAGGACTGACTACCCAAGAGAGACAGAACCAGGTGAAAAAAAAAGGAAAGGTTCTGCCTTCAGATAACAACAGCTCACATACGAATGACAAAACCGGAAAAAAAATTAAAAAATGAAGGTTCTTCCCTCACGGAGATAAGTCTGATTACATGAGAGAGTGGGTACGAAATAACAAATGAACGAGAGTATCTTCAGGATTCTGCTTTCGAAACTGCGAAATAGTACAGTACGATTAGTAAGAAAACACACTAACCTGCCAATAGCGCGTCATCTTATAGGGAAAGAATATTTGAGCTGTGATGTCAGGGTTCATTCCATAATTAGTTCATCTTGCTCATGTTAGGTTTCAACAGTTTGATAATACACCATGTGATTTTAAGCATCTGTCACCTAACTATCACAGAAATAATTCCTTCTCTTGCTTCGAAAGCACAGAAGTAAAGGTAAACCTTGCTTTGCTGATTAAATGGTTTGGGCATCATCATTTTCCGCTCAAAGGTTATTAAGCAGCGAGATTTATCGCGCGTCATCATATAGCTCTAGACAGAAATTATCAGGCATACAACCTTATCTAAAAGCCAAATTGGACAGGCCAGCGAGTAGAATTTCTTCCTCGCGAAGTTTTACACAGTTAAGACCTTACCTTAAGGAAAGAACGATGGCCCCTTTTCGTAGATACCGCCGAATATACTCGTACCTTCGCACAGAATTTTCGCGGGATAAGTTCCCGCGCTTACCTGATGATTGGGACTTACTAAAATGATATTTTATACTGAAAGAGCTCCTCTGTATGGACGCCAGAAAAGTATTATCAAAATATCTACCCAATCGTTTCAAGTGTTAAATGATACTCTTGTATCTCCAGAACATACTGCAGTCGAAATCTCTCTCGAAAACAAGGTCCTTACCGAGCGGCTCACCGGCTTCCATGTTGACTTAGGGTCAAAGGTCTGATCAGAGTGAAATATAAGTTGGCTAACACAATTTAATTTTGGTATTGTCGTGACAGAACAGATAATCGCTCTTTGCGTCACAAACCAATAAATCTGTAGATCACGAACAAAACATGCTGGGTACAATAACTGTTACTTGATAGTCATGTCACGCACTACAACCAGGCTATCCTCAAATGCCATGACACACTACGGCTTAGCTAAGCCGTTCTTGTCGCTGAATCATTCTACAATTATGAAAATTGCCATTCACGCAATGAATGCGTAGTTATCTCCAAAGAGAAAATTGTGCAAAAGAGTCCTAAATTTACGTAGCACTCCTAACGCGCAAGCCGCGCGGATCCTCGCGCCTGTTTACATTTTAATTGTTAACTTCAATTAATTTCACGCTCGAAGCCAAACACCTCGCTTTCACTTGCTAATTGAGCCCTCTCGTTTTACTTTGACAAGCCTATGGATCATTTTACGCATCCCTGGTGAGAATTCTTTTCTTGAGCAAAGCTCGTCATGTTCTCAAAAAAAAATACCTCACCTTACTTTCACAGCGTATCGCCTGTTATATGACCGCTTACTTTGATGAAAAGAACGCATTTTAGCGAGTTGTCCATTTCGAGGTTTTCAACGTTCATAAGAAAAGCCCAAGGCTGAACACTCCATTTCCGAACGCCTGATCCGAGAAGCGAAAAATCCAAGCTGAAAATGACCGGGCGCCCACAAATCCAACGCAGAATCCAAGCACATATACTGTAGTTTCATTCCAATTCACTAAAGACTCAATCTTCCCCGTGCAACCGACACTAAGTCGCAGTTTGCTTCAAAAATTTCCGGTTTAGAGGTTTCTAACAGCCCGCGGCCACATCAACCTTGACACACGACCGTTGAAAACCAGCTCGGTAACCCTACCTTTTCAAACTGAGCTTTGCCGGGGACCATACCGTCAGTTATCGTCAATAGATTGTTTTAGAACCACGGGTCCCCTCAGTAGAAATCGATCAAGAGGCTATTGTTTCGATCGGCCAATCGAATTCGCCTCCGGAAATGTTTACAAATTCAAAATAATTTACAGGCATAGTTGCAAACCGCACAGCTGATCTCGTAAATCTCGATAATTTCCTTTCAATTTCAAAAAGAAAAAATTGTCCTCGGTAAAAAATAGTCTATTCCACGGTTGCAGCAGGGACGTAATCAATTCGAACTCGTATCTGAAATGGAAATCGTGGTAAGTATTGTTGCTGGATATCCGTGCGGACGAAACGAAATAACAGTTGTCTTGTTAGCAACATTAAACTAAGTATGTCCAGACAGAGCTAAATTGAATACTGGAACAAATCCTTCCAAGGTTTTCCTCTGACTCCGAAAATAATCACATTGGCCGATTGGTCGATCGAAACAATAGCCTCTTGGTCGATTTCTACTGAGGGGACCCGTGGTTCTAAAATAATTTATAGACGATAACTGACGGTATGGTCCCCGGCAAGGCTCAGTTCGAAAAGGAGGTAGGGTTACCGAGCTGGTTTTCAACGGTCGTGTGTCAAGGTTGATGTGGCCGCGGGCTGTTAGAAACCTCTAAACCGGAAATTTTTGAAGCAAACTGCCGTTTAGTGTCGGTTGCACGGGGAAGAATGAGTTTTTAGTGAATTTTAATTAAACTACAGTATATGTGCTTGGATTCTGCGTTGGATTTGTGGGCGCCCGATCATTTTGAGCTTGGATTTTTCGCTTCGATTCTCGGATCAGGCGTTCGGAAATGGAGTGTTCAGCCTTGGGCTTTTCTTATGTACGTTGAAAACCTCGAAATAAACAACTCGCTTAAATGGGCTCTTTTCATCAAAGTAAGCGGTCAGATAACAAGCGACACACTGTGGAAGTAAGGTGAGGGTTTTTTTTGTTGAGAATTTGACGTATTTTTTATTCCTTAGAGCGGTCGTAAATATGCCCATACAAACTCTTTTAATTCCGCCATGACTGTTATTGCGCAAGATGATCATCTCACAGCTGGAGCTTGGGCCGCATGTGGATTCACCAGCAACATTGTGAGGAGACATTTGATGCTAGTTACTCTCAGGGGCAAAAGGGTATTATGTGTCACAATAAAATAGACCTGATTCCCCTAAAGCTCTCTAGTATTATTATGAACCTCCTCTCTCCCTTCATTTGCGATCAATTTTCTGAAGTTCCTCCTTTACACTCTGTTAGAGACGACAGATCCCTCTCTGATCGCCCCGAAAACCATATGATCCCCCTAAAATCATCTGACGGAACTTATTCGAGTGGCAAACGCAGACGGACTTAAACAAATCTTAATCGTTATTCAAATTTAAAATGAAGCGTTTTTATTTTTTTCTCCGTGGAGTATGTCAAAACACAATGTATAAATGTATACCTTTGTGCTAATCAGCGACTGTATTCTATATACATTCCTACTTGACCTCACAGCCATTTTAGACAGGAACACGGTTGTAGAATAGACTTGTGGTACCCAGGCATTAAGAAAAATCTCTATTCTGCGATTTTATCGCAAGGTGTTTCGCAGTCCGTAGATTACAAGATACCAATGATGTAGGGAATGACAAGTAATCGGTCAGAGAGTCGGGACTTACATACCTAATCACATCAAAATCATACGCTAAAGCAAAATAACACAGTGCACGGGAACAGGCCAGTTTACGTTACTCTTGGCATCCGCAGATAAAAGTTGGAATGTTCCGTTCCATTTTCTTTTTAGTTTCTGTGATAAGTTCTGGCCCCAGTCTTACAAATCAAGGCAATCGCTTCCTCTTAATTCGCAGTTCCGTTAGAGAGTTACAACCGAGGAAGAACGACTTCTGTGGGCCAGAAATGACGCAAATATCTCAGATGTCATCGGTTATAAATGCTGACCAACAAATATTGTTTTAAACGGTGAGAGGAAAGAAAGGGAGGTGCTACAGTTCCAAGTGCTGTTTCCACTGAAAGGAAATCAAAGTTGTTGCGATAATAATTTAATTTAATCCACAGTCCCTGGAAACAAAGAGAATCTGAATTTCTCAGTTGCTTATGACAGTCACCCCAATTGATATTGGATTCCAATTTTTATCTCGGAATCTTCAAATAAGCATATGTCTGCATGTCAGACGTGAGAACTAATTCATTAATGTAGCAATTTTCATCGATACAGTTCAAGTTCCTGTTTTGAAAATGAGTGACTCAGAGCTACGTTACCGACATAAAATAAATTGTACTGTATTGTATTGTATTGTATTTGGTTCGTGATCGTTAAATTACAAACTGATGACCTTGCAATGGCGGCGGAAAATTCTCTTAGGAATAAAAATCAGCGCCATAAGATTAAATAAGGATGATAACCTCCCTGAGTATAACGATGAATGTCTTCTGCAAGCAATGCTCGTTCCAAAACATTTCAGTTTTGTAAAGCGGGAAAATATCGTTCATAAAATGTTATTATATAGTTTCTGATGAAATACTAGGATTTTTCCTTTTACTAAAAAATCATATCTTCATCGCACGCAGTGAAGATACTATTTTTAACTTTCACGTGTGAGGATCTTGGTGTCGCCATGATTACTAACATGATTAGCCAATTACAAGAGCTTCCCACCAGGCGCGCGGCCGGTTCTTTTGAAATTTCATTCACAAAATGGCTTCGAGGTGCGAAGACGGTACAGTTACCGGTGACTTTCTCGATGAGCTGCCAAATTTTCACATCGATACTTATTCCGAGCGTGAAGAACATTTAGGAAGATTTGCCGAAGTCCGAAAATGAAAAATGTGGTCGTCTTTGTAGGAATTTCGTCAGTATAGAAAACAGATTTTCCTGCCTTGCATTAATATGAAATTTGGCAACAGTGAACGATTTGTAAGTACGCCACTTATCTAAACCGCCGACTCTGAAAAACTTTAGGCTATTCACGACAGTGAAGGCAACAACACGAGACGGGACCAAACTCAAATTCTCACGAGAAGAAGAACGTTGGTTGCCCATATACTGAAAAGTTTCAGTTTTAAATGGCCATGTTTTTTCATTTCTTACATTGGAAACGTTGTCAACCGTTTCCGTCTTCCTGATTCTGAACATTGTTTTGCTAAAGATAACTTGAGCTGGGCGTAAAACGCATTGGGTGCATTCCACGTCAGCAAACTTCTCAGAGCATTCTTGTCTTCTTTCTTTTGTTTGTTTATTTGTTTCGTAATTCTCTCTTCTTTAATTTCCTTACAGTGGAGGGAATTACTTTACAGGGCCGACGCATAGACGGAAACATGGATGGCTAAAACTTGAGAAGCTTGACTCGGATTTTTTCAGACGCCATAGCCGTAGCTTAGCAACATCAGTCAAAGTGTGATTGACCAATCATTGACTCCACTCAGGTTTTCTTGATAAAGACCCATAATCTGCCCTGCTCTTGAAAGCGAAGAGGCAGGCCTCAGAATAATTGAGTTACATGAAAAGCGTGCTATGATTTCCTTTTCACAACATAAAATCATAGCGTTTTGTGTGATCATGGATATTACGTGTCGGGCAATCGCTTGAGGAGAGAAGATTGTGTGATGCGCCAAACGAAAACACAATCGTTGTGACATGCGGCTGAGAAAGGCAATTAAAACTGTCGGAGAAATAAACGGGAGGCGGGAAAAGGGACGACAGAATTGTTTTGGTGATCGTTAATCAAATATGTCACCTTTACTGTTGCAGTTGAATGTATCAAGTTGCAAATCTATAAATACAAGAAACACTCAACCAATGCACTTTTGGCACGCAAGAAACGCGACTTTCGCTCCATGTAAACATCTACGACTACAAATAGGAAACGAAATCGGCTACGGCCAGCTAATGTAGACTTCTGATCACTAATGATCTCAGTTTTTTTTTCGTGATCCTTCACTGTACGAAAATTGGCTCCAACGCATGTTGAAGAATTTTCTTGTCAATAGTGATAAATGATGACATTTAATGAGTTAATTAAGTAAAGATCTTGTTTTGGAGGCAAAAAGCATGAAATTGGAAAAAAAGAAAAATTGTTCAAGAGTGTCAAGTGTCCTTTGAACCAAAAGTAAACAACATCTGGTAACGTCACACACTTTGGATATATAAAAAAGACAGTACTGGTAGTAGTCAATGTTAATCCATTAATCCTTAATATCAGTATGCATATTCTCCGCATTATTCTCTTACATTTCCTTCGGTATTGAAAAGGAGAATTTGTTTAACCGTAGATGGAGCACCTTCAAATATTGATCATTGCCTTTATTCCAATGACCTTAATGCTTGACTCACCAGCAATATTGTGAGGAGACATTTGATGCTAGTTACTCTCAGGGGCTAAAGGGTA